>NC_088893.1:14250000-14452500 GCF_037157495.1 Lathamus discolor | reverse complement strand
GAAAACGGTTAAATTTGGCCTTAACACCTTTCAGCCAAGGAGAATAATGGCAAAGAGGATGATGGACACAGTGCCACATTTGAGAGGAACAGACGGGAATGTGCCTGGTTGCTGCAGCAACAAGGCCAGGCTTTGGAAAGACAGGTTCTTCTTTCTCTTTTCACATGCCAATCTTCCCCCCGCGTCACCGCTTTGCCGCTGCGGGAGACAAGCGGTGACATTTACACTCCCACTAACAAGCTGGTTCGGTGATGGGCAGCTCTGCAGGAGAGCATTTGGTGTCAGAGAGCCTGTGCAGAGAGGAGGGGAGGGTCTTCTCCAGCAGTTACCATAACCTGGGGCTTTTTATTATTATGGGCATTATTAAGGCAGGAGCATGCACAGAAACAGCAGGCAAAGCACAGGTGGGGCATGCAGCATTTCCTGCGTTTCTTATGGGTCTGCTGCTGCAGCTGATGAGACCACTAAGATGACATTCCTGCCCAGAGAATGTCTCTGCATGTCCTGATGGGAGAGGGGCGGAAACAAAAAGGAAAAGAAAAAGAAGACAACCAAGAAGTTAAGCAGCAACACAGGAGCAATTTCACTTCTCAGCCTTACTCATGATAGCAGCCTGTGCCATCAGCCATGCCCCTGTAGTTCAGTGTTACCCAGTGACCCACCAAAGCTGCCTGTGTCTTTGGCTCCTTGGGAGGAGCCTTATTACAGTGGCAGAGGTGAAGCTCAGGCTGCTCTCTCCCTCCCATCAGGTTTGCCCACCTCTGTGCTTCACTGTGCTTTCCTCTGCCTTCCGGAGAAGACAACTTCCAGTTTACCCAAATTGTCCCAGTAATAACAGTCATAGTAGCAATAACAGTAATGGTAACACTAATAATAATGCTGCCACTGCAAAATGGAAAATACAAGGAAAATACAAGGAAAATACAATAGCACTGTAATTAATTTTGCGACATAGTGGTGGAGGAAATTGCTTTGGGTCATCTTCTCTCTCTTACTGGTCAATTTGCTGCTGGTGTCAGGAGGAAAGTGGAAATTAAAGAGCCAGGTGCCCTGTTGGACCATGATCTCCAAACTGGGGATAAAAACACAAGAGTACCATGGCCAATGAAACTTGAAATTTGTGTATTCCCTTGCCCAACAGAGTCAATGAAACCGAGTTTCCTAAGAATCTGTGGCTGCAAATCATAGACCCATGTGGAGACTCTGATGCCTACTACGGATTGCGCTGATACATTTTCTGAGTGAAGGCATTAATAGGTTTTTCTTTTCTACAGTGCCATTATTTTTTCACACAGCCTGGAGTTTCCTGATATCTTGGAGATTTCCACCCTTCTGTCAAATCAACATGAAAGAAGGTGCTGAAAATTATTAGCAAGACACAGACAAATAAGCTGCTCCACCTCCTTCCCTGTCCCCATCCTTACCTCTGAGTGTAGAGCATGTGCTAATCAGCCACTTCTCGTTTAGGAGCGAGGCTAAGAGATTAGGATGTCAAGGAGGTCAGCTCACCTCTTGTGTCCTTGTCCCTCCCTGAAGCTGGTGCAGCCCCATCAGACGGGATTTGAAGAGGGGCAAAGTACCTGAAGTGGTGGAACACAGTTTTCTCAGAGTAACTGCTCCTCTTTTCTAAATCTTCACCAAAAAACTCCCCACCTATTTCAGCTAGTGCTTAGAAGTATACCCAGTAACCTGCAGAGAAGAGATGACTGAACAAATGTAAGTCAAGCCTGGGGGAAAAATGCATGAAGGCAGATTGTGAAAGACCAGATAAATAATCCTTTAAATACAGGAAGTGTTGAAACAAAGAGGATATTTGCAGAAATTTCTTCATTACAGAGAGCTCACAGGAAGCATCACGAGCTTATAGATTATAAACTGAGCAGTACCCTAACTATTCTATGAGAAACCAAACCTGTCCGTCGGCAGTGACCATCACATCTGCAGTGGTGTAAATGCACACAGTGACAGCAGCGAATCTCCTGGGAGCGACGTCAATCAGGAAAGCATGGAAAATGAGACAACTTGTGGAGGTTTCACCAGCAACCAAAACTCTGCAGAGGTGACCCCTAATGAAACCTCAGCATCTTTCAGCAGAGGGCTCATGATGGAAAGCTGCTCCCTGTGGCAATGGAGCCTGTGGCGAGAGCTCCAGCTAGGCAGAAGCTTAATAGATCTCACAGGCACTGGGGCCAGATGAAGTGTTAAAAAAAACCCATATCTTTAGCATGGTTTTCTGCTTCCTGAATCCTTGCCCTTCCTGAAAAGTGTAAGTTGCTTATAGTGAAACCTTCCAAGCTAAGGAAGTGAATCAGCTGTCCTACCAGGGCAAGGAAGAGGCTGTGCCACCCAGCCTTCCACATGTCCATGAGCCCGCAGTAGCAGGGAACACCAAGGACCATGCAGAGGCTTTGTTACCAACTGCAGGCACTTCTACAGGCATAAATATTATTCTTTAACTCTGTGGCTGCATCTCGAATGATCCTTATGCAATTTTGCTCTCACATCCAGGGAGCTGTCAGAGCTGGCCAGACCCTGGTCACACCAAGATTTGGACTGACCTGCTGGGCTTGCCCTGGGGAATCTGGTATCAATTCAATATTGCAGAGCTGCAACAAGCATGGAGCAAGGAACCTCTGTCTGGTGGAACTATAGAGAAAGCATGCCCTAGAAACAGGAGCCTCCTACATGGATCTAAGCCACGCTATTGGGTCCTGCTGCTGCCCAGATTATCCTAACACCCCAGCTCCACCTGGTCAGCATGAAGGAGAAGGTTTTGAAACCTGCACTGAGTGACATCAGGGTTGGATGTGGGGACTCGGTTTCTGTAGTAGTGAAATGAGTCTTTCTGAGACTCGGCTCTTCCCCAGAGATCCGTGACAATTCATTAGGCAATTGTAAAATCAGAATGTAGCTGCTGACTGTGAGCTGCGGTCCATTAATAGCCCTATTTATTGCCAACCAAATAATTAGCTTAGACATGCATCAACAGGTCTTGATTGCGTATGAAATAACAGCCTTATTACCTAGAAATTAAATGAGTTCCTGAGGACAGCTCAGGTGTCACCTCAGCCTCGGTATTGAAGAGGAAAAGGAAAAAGAAAGAAAAAAATATCCCAGCCATTTCGATGTGTTGCTCAGCAACAGAATTTGCAGGGGAAACAATGTAGGAAAGAAGGAATGAGCATTTCCAAGAGAACAGGGCGAGACATCAGGGACAAGCAAATGTCACAGAGGTGGAGAACTTCTTTTTCCCTCTTTTAATCAATAATTTAAAGTAGGCATTTTGAGTAAAATGAGCATTTCAGTTAGTTGATTGAAAAATGGAGATCCCAAACCTTTACAAAGAGCCACAGCGCTGGAGAAATGTTTATTTGTTTGTGTGAGGGCAACATTAGATTTACTAGACACTGAATTGAAAATTGAAAATGCTCTTAGAAATGTCACCTGTTCCTTTAATGCGGAAGATGATGTAATGCCAACATTGCTTTACTGTGCAGCATCCCTCCCGGAGCAATCTCGTATTAATTTTGTTGTTCTCCTTCCCGTGTTCCCACCCCTCCCTCCCTTCTCCTTTCTCTTCTAGGACAAGACAAGCGCACTGAGTCTCAGCAATGTGGCGGGGGTTTTCTATATCCTCATCGGTGGGCTCGGACTAGCCATGCTGGTTGCCTTAATCGAGTTTTGTTACAAGTCCAGAAGTGAATCAAAGCGGATGAAGGTGGCAACCCATTCCCCGGCCTTTCACACCTTCTCTCTGATCCTACACCAGCTCCAAAGCTGTCTTCAGAGATGGATGCAGCCCAGACCATGGGTGGAAAGCCAAAACATAGGGATAAAGAAGTGACCATGTCACTCGACTTGCTAGAAAGGATTACGAGCATCAGAGGAAGCTAGAAGAGGGTCAAGTGGGCCATAGTGGGGAGATGATGCAAGATCAGACATGTGGCATAATGCTAGTTCAAAATCCAGATACAGAGCAAAATCTTAGCACAAATAGTAACAGAAGCGCATTGCCATTCCTTAAAATTAACAAGAGCAGACTATGGCAATGTGTGTGCAGCATGGATGAAGAGCACTGGGGCTGGTGTGATACAGCCGTTACTGCAAGATGAAAAACTCCCCAAACCCAAGCAGTTAAAAACAAGATAAAACTGGGGGAGCTCAGTAATAAATCAGATCCTGGTGCTCCCTTTGCTGGCACCCTGCTGGCACCGTTTGTGGGCTGGTGACAGTGATGTATGTTCAAAGCGTTGTTGCCCTGGAACAGATAATGTTTCCAAAATCACAATTGCAGGTCCTCTTAGAGAGAAATTGGCTTTTAATGTCTCCTGTAATGTGCTGGGGTTTTTTTTCCACCCTGTCATGGTCTTGCAGAATTGTACTTCCTATGACCCAGGAGATTTGTTTCTGCCTTTAATTCTAGTGTGCCTAAATTTCAGAGTGTCAAGAGTGGGTTACATTTGAAAGCCTTGGGGATACACATTTAATGCAGCATCAGTAGAACAAGTTCATGTTGACTCAGATGACTAGCAGAGGTGATCCCTTATACAGGTACCATTGTGTACAAGGGTGCAGTGGGGTCTGTGCTGTAAGAGTAACACATCCCTTTTCTTCCTCATCTTGACCTCTCCCTTAAGCATGGAATTCAGTTCAAGTCTATTGAGTATGCAGTGAGTTTCATAAAATTTAGAGAGATTTTCACTTCTCTGAGCACTGATACTTACCCCAAATCAAATAGAAAATAAGCAGTCGTTTTTTGGGGTTTATGTCACCATTTCACAACATGCTTAATGTTTTGTCAGCAATAATGACATTTCTAATTCACTGAAAATGTGCAACAGCTCTTTTCCCATTGAGGTTCAGGAAATTCTACAGAGGTACATTGAGCACAGGGGTAAGATTATGTGAGCAATTAATGTCCCAAATATACAAAAATTATAATTGCTGTCTACAATGTAAAGCTAGGTATGTCATAAATACACTGTGAAAGAATGTCAGAATACGATAGCTCCACAGTTTGTCTTAAGGAGATTCTGCCCTGCTGTAGGCTTCCCCCTATTACTTGAAATGACCAACTAATTCATGTCAGTGTTAGCTTGCAGTGCTCTTGCCATGTTAAAACCAGCCAACATGGGAAGGAATATTTGCTCCCAATGTTAACATCAGGTCTAAGCTTGACCCTCTGGCTGGCTCCTTCCATCAGTGACTGTCCCACAAAGACATTCAGCAGAGCCAAGCAAGTGCCCAGGAAGATGGGCCAAACCCTCTGAATACAACCTCTCAGCAAGGCCCTACAGACCCTGGGCTGAGCTGCAGATCCCAGCAGCACTGGAGGCTGCTCCATCACTGGCTAGGCACTAAGCTGGCTCTTTCCAAATCTTCTGGATAATCCTTCACCTGCATATCCCAGTCCAGAAAAGATTATGTTGTCCTTAGATATAACTGGAATGCAAAGAAACCACATTGACTTCATCTTTTAGTTTAATTATTCTAAACAGGTGGTTTCCTTAGATCTCTGAAAACAAACATTTTGGACAGTTCCTGCAACAGGAAGATGAGATTTGGTTTCCTGAATTAGGTTTGCATTTCCTGGTTACCTCAGTCATCACTGCAGACAAAAAGCATAGGCACATGCTCAACTTCTCACATGAGCAAAGTTAAACATATGCTTGCAGTGAGTCAGAGTCCACCACACGTAACAGTATTGGAGTAGTAATAGCGTATCTATGGGGGAAGTGTGTGTAATGCCTCTGCTCAGATCCAGATAGATGTTCTTATGTTGTAGATTTTGAGTAGTTTTTGCATATGGCACCATGCACTAGGCCCCAAAATACAGCTGAAGCATTTAATTGTGAATGTAGCAGAGGTACGAATTAACAGAGCAGGTACAGGTGTGCAGGAAGTGAGAGTCTGAATGAGACGAGGAGGGAGAGAACAGTGTGAGAAAGACAACACTGTTTTATATTGCAACTTCTCCAGCATTGCTAAGGACAGGGGGAGACCCCCCCGTCCTTCCTAAAAAGGGTTTTTGTTTGATCCCACAGCAATCGATCAACGAAGCCATACGGACATCAACCCTTCCCAGGCCGGCTGCAGCAGGAGGCAGTGGAGAAAACGGACGTGTGGTCAGCCACGATTTCCCCAAATCCATGCAGACAATCCCATGCATGAGCCACAGCACTGGCATGTCCCTGGGAGCTACGGGATTATAATTGGCCTTTTGACCCATTGCCTGGGTGAGAGCAGGGGCAGCCCAACTCCACCCCCTCCAGAGCCAAAAACAAACCCAACACCAACAAGACAAACGACGATGACAGAAGGGACAATTGGATGGATCTTCTCTAGGAAATCAGTTCTATTTCCCTTTCTATTTGCTAACAGATCCACTGGCAGGAGAACAGAAATAGGTCTGTACTGCAATAAGGAGAGTGTAATGGGATTTAACAGACTCGTGAACCGTCCCTGATCAAAGAACCACTGGAACACTAATGAGGACTATGCCATTTTGTTTTAACTTGGTTGTTAATAAGTCTTAGTGTGTGCAATATATATATTTTTTCTTACTAATTCCTGTGGTGTCAGGGTAACATCAGCCCTTTCCCTTTTCCCTGCTCAGTCCTTCAATCTGGTTTAGTTTGGGATGCAAACCATAATGTCTGAGCTACTAACAGCAAAAAAGAGAACCCTATAAATGGCAAGTTGAACTCCCTACAGGGCATCAGCATTGACGCCTTTTGTCCATCGTGATTCTGCCTTCTGTTGTTCTGTTGTGAACCTGGGCTGTGGAGTTACTGCAACGAGGCAGACAGAGCTGCGAACAGCTCTCCCTGCAGCAGGAAGGACTTCATGTGAGAAAAAACCTAAGCAAAAACACGAGGCTGTTTTGCAGGAGCAAAGTTGTGAGTGAGTTTGGAAACCCCAGGTAACCTAAGGACAAAGTGGTCATTCTTCCAGAGATGATACATGGCGGTTCAAGAGAAGAATCGTGTGCCTGGATTGGAGAGCATCGTGCGTAGCAGAACAGAGCAGATGGTTGGTCTAAAATCATGGTTGGCTGCTGTTTATGGAAGAGAGAAAGTAAATGCCGCATCCCCCTCACATGTGACTCTCCTGCCTAGGTTATTGGGGGCTAATAAGCAATTGTGAACCATTTCTTCATTGCTTAGCTTCTGTGTGTGCTCCCTTTTTGGTGGTCACATAAGGGAACCACCTTGAGCCGGGAATAGACCATCTCAAGACAACCAGTTCTAGATGGCTGCCTATTAACCAGTAAAACATGCTAGAAGTCATGGGGCTGCAATGGGAATATCCCTGCCTTTTTGCTCTGAGATCCCTTTTTGGCCATCTTTCTAACAAAGAGGGACATTCTGTAGATAGCCGACTCCTGGAAGGAGCGGCTGAAGCAAACAGAGGAGGAGACCCTACAAGAGCTTCATTCAAGCATCCATGACATTCAACAGCATCAGAGCTGGTCAAACTCAGCCTTCCCATCAAGTTGTGGCCTGTCTGGGTACAAAGCCAAAAGTAGCAGATTCCCACTCATGTATCCTTATAGAGAGGGAAGCATCCACAAGTCAGGAGAGCAGTTTTCTGACCCCAAACTTGGTATTGCAGAAACCAATAGTCCAGCCACAGGCATGGAGATAAAAGGGGCAAGGATGGCTTTCCAGAACCACATAAAAGGTTCATTTTGCGCATGGACAGATGAATGCTCCCCACTGATAGACCTGAGACACCTCCCTAGGTCGAGGGATTCCCAAGGGAGCATCTGGAGAGAGAGATATGTGGGGCAGGGACCACAGTGAACCCACTTAGCCTTCCCCCATCTCACTGACAGCAAATAAAGTTCAAAGCTTCTCACAGGACTCAGCAAATATCTGTGTGGGGACTGAGCTGCTATTGGAGTGTCCTGAGATACTTTTTCTCTTATTTTTTTCTTTTTTCTTTTTTTTTCTTGTTTTCTTCTTTTTTCTTCAACATAGCAAGAGAGGAGCAGGAAAAGAAGAGAGGCAGATGAAGAGAAAGTGATGCAGGCAAATGACTGGCACGGGTCTATGAGGAGGATCTTTATATACAGCTGTCCATAAGTACCGCTGGAAGCTGCTCATATACGTTTCCACTAGCATATGAATGTGCAGAGCAATACTTTTACCACCTTTAACACCAGCCTGGTCTGAAGTATCTGTTCCACTTACCCAGTTGTCACACAACACTTTGGAGACCAGCAAGTCAGAGTCAAGGTCCTAAGCTTGGGCACAGCATGTCTTGTGCCAATCTTTTCCTCTCTCCACAATTGGAAATCATTGTGAACTTAATCTCTCATCACCGAACACGAACTCTGTTTTCAGCCACTCCAAACACCTCTTCAGGTCACGTTGTAGTGGTTAGCATTGTTTTTAATCCACTTCTCTTCATTTTAACTTCAGTTATGCATAAGTGCTAGCGCAGTGGAGGCATCCCACAAGCTAGCCTGTTTCCATGCCTGGAGCTCTCAGATGCAACTCCTCACTCAGCTCTTGCCACATCCCAGACCTTGTAAAAGCAATGCACTACTGGGCACTGTAATGGGATCCAGCTCCAAGACCCATGGGTTCCCTGTTCTCCTTCAAAGACAGGACCACATGGCAGCAGGTCAAGGGGAGTTAAGATGGACTTGTGAGAAGCAGCACATCTGTGCTAGGACTGGCCGCCTGTGACATGAAGATGTGAGATGCAGTTGTCAAAGGCTTTTGATCAATGGAGGGGTTAAAAAACAAACAAAGATGAATAGGACAAATGCGTGGAAAATGTTAACTTGTAATATGTATTTTTACTACACTTTTCTTAAAAATAGAGTAATGGTAAAATTCTTGAAGACATTGCCATTTTTTCTCAACAGGAATCCATATTTAACAGTTTTGGCTTTCATTAAATTTTGCTCTTTGGTACCTGGATCTTTTATTTAACAGCTATATTTGTTTTAAATCTCTCTTTGTTTTTTTTTTCCTTTCTTTTCTTTTCCTTTTGGCAGTACTGCAAAGGATTTTGCTTTGTCAAACACAACAGCGCTTTTCTTTTCACATTCTCTTTTTTTCAAGCAACATTTTTATTGGTAATTATTATTTAGACAAAAATGAAATTATCAGCTGGAATTTTAATACCAAGGATCCATCATCCATTCTTCATACCTGTCCATGCCGTTTTGTGCCAGTGCTGGATGTGTGGAAATGAAAATGATGTTACCCCTCAGGCAATATTACCCAACCTGAATCAAACAAGATTTCCTTGATTATTGCTGTGTCTGACTTGTGAGCAGCAGCCAAATAAACTGCTTCAGGTTGAAATTGGGTATCTATCTAATATTTACCCAAGAGTCAGGAAACTAAACATTCGTTGGGTTCAAAGTCAGTGATTTTGTTTTGTTTGGAGTTTTGTGGGGTTATTTTTTGAGGAGGGCTGCTAGGGGATTTTAGCTTGTTTTTACAGAGGGAAAAGAAAGGATCAGCTCAGAGATAATTCGGAACCAGCACTGGTCCAAAAATCATCACCAGGATCAGCTTTCCTAGGAGCCCCCATGCTGTTTCAGAGGCTTGGACATTGAAGATGTTTCTCACTCAGTTTTCACACAATTAACCTGCTAAATTCTTTGTCCGAAAGTCTGATGAAGGGGAAAAGAAAGCAGGATTTAAAGGGCTTTGGACATGCTGACAGCTGCTGAGGTTAACTATAATCATTAACATTCTTACATAGCTCTTGGTGTCACAGTTCTGGATCTTCCCCATATCATCATTACCATTTACCAGCTGGGGAAGCTGAGACACAAAAGCACCTCTGACCAGGCATCCCAGGTCACCTCACAGGCTGTAGGTTCAAGGTGACAAACATTCACAAGGGGGTTTTAACACACTGGTAAGTTTTAAAGATAGAGTCAGCAAGGGGCAGAATTAATGCGATTTGAAGCTATGAACCTTCAGAATTAAAAGCAAAAGAGACTCATAGTCAAGGGGGCCTGAAGAAGAGGTTTCCCATGGGCAGGTTACACTGGATCAGTCCATTTTGGTCTTCCACAAATGCTTAGGCACTCAGTACTGTGCTGTGGGTCTGGGTCCTGTCTCAAAACACTCTTCTTGCCCACTGGTTCACTCTTGGTTCCCAGTGAGGTTGCAGAAACACACAAGAAATGTTCCTTGATATCTTGGCATAAACAGGACAAAATTCCCTACTAGAGGGAAAAGCAAATATTCCTTGTAAGAAAGTTTCCAGTGAAAATCCCAAACTATCTTCAGCAGTTGTTGAAGCAGATGAGGAACAGATGCATCACCCAGTCCATCCCTTTGCTATGGGATGATAACCCTGCTATCAGGACACAAAGTTGGGTTACTCCAAAAAGATTTGGCTGGACTTTTGCCTATCTGCCATCAGATGCAAGGAGAACCTACTCACCTAAGCTCAGTGAAAGGATACAGCATGGGCTCATCAGTGTTTGCTGTAACACAGTGGGTACCACTAACTTGTTCAGATCCAGCAACTCAGCCACATATCTCCATCAAAAGTTTGGGGATATATGAAGTTTTCACTGTTAAAATAGGCTCATGCTCAGTTTTCAAAGACATGGTCAACCACCCATCTCACACAGGGCTCTGGGTCCTCAGGAGAACCTTTTTGTGCACATTTCTAACATATTGGTCCACCACAGAGGAGCACATCAGAGCTTAGATGACCTATCACAGTGATGTGTGGTACTCTTAGGACACTGTTGGTATTCTTCACTGCTATGACATGAGAAATAACAGCACAGACTGGGGCTTAGCTAGTGGAGGTCACTCTGCAGCACCATTTTGGAGAGTGGAAGAGTTGGGTTCAGGTTCTCCCCAACAGCAGTGACACCAGACTAACCCCAAATACCTTTTGGAGACCTCCGTGCCCTCTTCTCTGATGGCTTTTTTAGCTGCTGACATCTTCCAAATAGATTTCCCAGTTGCTTTCGCATTACTTGTAGGCACAAATCAATCCACCAGTGCTGGTTTTGTGTCCTGGCAGCACACTGCTGATGAAGTCCCCATGCTTACATCTCTGGTACCCACATAATTAATTACCTGACAGAAACACAGGGATGTCATTGTGCCATGCAGAGCTGCCCATCAGCCCACAGGAGGTCAAGGTTTTGGGGATAAAATCCACATGCAAACCCCAGCTCAAAAGATGCAAGACAGTACCAAACAAAACTGCTTGGGCTCCACATTGCTTCAGCTTCATTACGAAGATGACACACACCACCACCCCCCCACCACCACCCCCACCCCCCCGCCCCGAGCTTCCTTCTTACACAGAGATGCTCTGCTCTTTTCCAGATGATGTGAATGTGTAAAAGGGATTAATTGAGTGTGAAAGGACCTGGAAAATGTTCTCCTAGGCATGCAGGGGTAGCTTGAGACTGATCTCTCCATCAAAATCCCAGTCATTCCTGCTCTAGGACTCCACTCGGCCCTGACCTGCAACATCACCTCCCATTTCCCTTCTGTCCATCACCAACTCTCTTTCAACCTGTACACCAATCCCACCCTCAGCCCTGCCAGCTACTCCTGTCCAGGACCTGAAATAGGCTCTGAGTATGTACATGGTGATTGTCTCACTACAGACAAGTCTGTATCACCACACAGCTTTAGAAAGCAGGTGAATTCATCTTCCCTTGGGATCGGGGCAGAGAGGTGACTCCAGGTATTTACTGGGCAAAGTAATCCCATAACCCATCACACTGCACTCAGCAGCAAGGAGACTTTCTGCAAATGCAGTGGTATATGGAGCCACAATCTTGCAAAGCACTAAATTATCCGGCAGTTCCCAGAGCTCTTAGACTAAACTGCGTTCTGCTGGTGTGCACTTACCCCAGGAGACATCACTGTCTGGCTGCCAGGAGGTACATATGGCTCAGGGATGGAGAGAGGCAAAGGGAGCATCTCTACAGAGCTGGTACCCAAATGAACTTGCCCACCAAATGTGTACAAGGGGAGAGCTGCTTCTAGAGCAGTGAAAGACAGTAACGCTCACCCGCAGACAGATACGGAAAAGTGCCATTAACCAGTGTTTGCACATCCCTTTCTCATGCACTAATTACGTAGCACAAACACATGCATACATTAAGAGCTGCTTCTGATGGCCCCAATTAGCTGTCAAGGCACCTTTTTGTGTCTAAGGATCAATATGGTGTAATGTAACAGTCACAAGTATGTTCATTACTCTACAGGGTTGGTTTAACATGTTCTGTGGATCCCTTTGGCAGTAATTCCTCCTCTGTTCAAGCTGGCCTCAAAATTAATATCACATCGTGTTCTATAAGTCCTGACTTTTTAGATGAAAGGTACATGGTGTTGTTCACATCCATATTACACTGTAATAAATCAGTGCTTTCATATTGGAAGGATTTCAGGCGATTCACAACTTGCTCTCAGGAACTCCAAAGACAACCTGTCTGCCAGGCCCTGGCTGGTAAAAAGATTGAAATCCATTAAAGCAGAAAAAGGAAGGGGGAAAAACACATTTTGTTGCAGTATTGTTACCTGTTCTGTGTAGGATGCTGGAGCTAAGGCAGCAATGCCAAAGCTGCATCAGGCCTCATCGCACAAGGTGGTGCACAGTGCAAGGGACCACCTGCACCGTGGAGGTTATGGACAAAGCTGACAGGGTGGAAGCCCGATTTCCCTTGACCAAATAGCAGCAGAGACAAAAGTGAAGTTTCCCTTCTGATTGCCAGATCCTAGAACAAACTGCTTCCAGTTTTCAGGAAAGCAGCAGGAAAAGGGGAGTGAGGGACTGAGCATGGCAGGACAGAGAACCCAGCACCCTGAAAGGTGCCCATAGAGAAGTTGACAACATCTTTACCAGGTAAAACTTAAATTCCCCTGCTCCCAGGAACACATGTGCAAGATGGGAAGAGGCTGAACTTGAAAGGGGAGCCTTTTTGATGCCCCCAGATTAGCTCAAACTGTGTGACAAGCTGTCCTCACTTCAAAACCAATGTTGTTAACCTTGAAATCTGGATTATTCATATTTCAACATGTGTCCCATCAGGAGCTGCCAAAAGAGCTGTCTTGGAATCGTGAGAGCTCATCCTGTTTGATTCTAAGCATATATGAATGCATGATTTAAGAAGACATCATTAAAAGTACATTAGGTTTAATTATGCTAGCAGCCACAGACAGTGGGAGCGTCAGCTTAATGCAGAATGTATAATTAGATCAGACCTAATCCATTAGATTCATATTTGTTAAAGAAAATGCTCCTTGTCTATGTGTCACTACAAAGTGATCCATAGGATTTGGAGGAATGACACTTTTCTGGGAGCTACTGCCCTCTTCCTTGCTCCCTGCCCTTCATCCCTATGCATGCTTCTGAGCCCTCACCCAGGTCATTGCTCATCAGTTTAACAAAAGCACACAAAGAAAACAGAGCAAGAAAATCCTCAGCCCTGGCAGCCGAGCCCTGGGGAGGTACTGCAGTGGTTTAAGCCGTTATGGACCCACATCTGCTTTTCAAGGACCTGGCACTGCCAGAGTGGTCTGCAGTTGCAGGAGTGCACCCAGTCCCGGGTAGGTGGTTGCTCTCACAACCCAGGTAGACCAGTGCAGCAGTGCTCGGGGATGGAAATGGGTGGTCTGATGCCTTTCACAGGTTCCAGGCACTGTTAGCTGCAGAGTGGGTTGGGATAACTTTCCAAACAAAACAAAACAGAAAGGTGAGTATAAAAATAAGCCAAAATAATGAAAGCAAAAGTGTTCCAGCTCCTTCCAGGGCCACCACACAAGACATGCCCAGCAGTATGAGCAAGCACAGGAGCGATTGTGGTTCAGGAGGGAAGGCGAGAGCCCTGCACTCGCTGGCACTTGTCATGGGCAGGAGACATGCTTAACAGCTCAACTGAGCCCTCTAACACCTGCTTAAGTGCTGAATATTATTGCTATTAAAATATAATGGCCTCTTGCTGCCTCTCGTCCATGGAGCTGGGTGAGGGCTATGATTAGGAAGCCACAGCACAGAGGTACAACCCCACAGGCAGAGCAGGTAGGAAGGATTAAAACCTTTCTGAAAGTACCTTTCACAGCCAAGGGCCAGCTCCAAATGGGCCATAATTAGTGGTTAGACAATAATCAAAATTTCCAGGAAGTTTTCTGAATAAAGCATTTGCTAATTTAGGTTTGGGGAGGGCTTTTTGGTTTGGTTTGGATTTTACCTTTTTTAGAGAGATTGAGAGAGAGAGAGAGAGAGAGAGAAAATCCCCACCAGTCAGCCCATGTTATCCATATTTCATTTTCATCATTTCCACCTCCATCCTGTCTCTGCCCAGCTCATGCAGGCAAAGGTGACACAGGCAGTTTAGGCTGTGCCATGGGATCCAGGAGAGGATGGGATTGGGGTCGGCAGCCTTAGGGACCCCTTTTGCCCCACTTTTGTCAGTGCTGTGGAACACCAGAGCCATCCTGCCCACAAGGTCTCACACAGGGGATGGAGGACCTCGTGGCTGTTTACTTGCTACAAAGATGGTTCCCATGTTCTCTGTTTTTCAGGGTTTTTAACTGACCGTGCTCATCACCATTTCTAATTTCAATGTAATAAACATGGGGAAAGACCAACTAAATTGTATGTACTCTTGCCTGCTGTTGTCCTCTTTACTTGGGGCAGATTTGGGCAGATATTTGGAAACAAACTAATCTCACAAAGCCTCTCAGAGAAAGCATTGATCTTTCTAAAAGGGCAGCAATTGATATGTTCAAAGCGAGCATCATGTGCATTGGTGTTTGCACAGGTGTGCATCTGCGTGCCATTTAAAAATAAAGCAGTAACCCCTCAAAAAATCAAAGACGAGCACAAAGAGAAGCTCTCTGGAGAAAGAGATGTGAGGACCTTTATATCCTCACTATCAATTCTCTTTAGTGTGGTGATCCATAAGGCAAGATGAAAGAGCAACCCACAGTGCTGTTAATTGTTCTTTCCAAAGAAAAACAACTAAACTATAACACTCATAGAGCAATCAAAGGGAAATCTAAGTTAACCCCTTTGTGGCCAGTTTGCCAACCTCTGGCATCCCTGATGGGAGATGGGTTATAGCTGCAGCCCTGGCAGCCACAAGCAACATATTCCTAGAGACTTATAAGAAAACCTTAAGCTTTAACAACCCTGAGATGCCACCAGACACCTGGCAGGATTCAGCAAGATGTCAAATATCTCTCTCTACACTGCAATACATCTTGATAGGATCTTGACACAGTGACATGACCACACTGTGATCAGCTCTTAGGCTTCTTTTGAAGTGTTTCACTCTGGTGTAAAAGAATTCTAGCCGCCCCTCACAGACCATATGCCACCTTTTTGGTACATTTGCTGATCATGCAAAAAAGCAGTAAGAGAGCCTGAGCACTGTCCCAGCGATTCCTGGGTTCTATTTTACAGCACAGAAGGAGTTGAAAAGTTCCTTTCTGGAAAAAGGGAGGCACAGAAAGATTCCAATGGGATCAGTGCTGCACAAGAACCCAGACAGAGGTCGCTGCCCCGGCTCCTGGCTCCCAAAGGGCTCCCCTACTGTACAGTCAGCAGGTCACCCTGCTAAGAGCATCCTGACCCTTCCATGGAGCCCAGAACTCAGTATTTCCAGGAACACAGGAGCATGCCCATGCTGCCAACCCTCATCCTTTTTAGAAGGATTTTGTGATGCCATGAGTTCGTGCCAGGTCGGAGAGGAAGGGAACAGCCTGTGGTTTGATGCAGGAAGGCAAGAGAAACTCCACTTGAGCCTCCCTCTCTTTCTGTTGTGTCTCTTGAAGGGACTGAAATGTTAGTTCATAAAGGAACATTCAGATTTAAGAGAAGCAAAGCCCAGCTGTGAAGCTTCTCTGTAAATGCACTGAGTCCAGCCTGCTGGGTCCTAGAATTAGGTAGGACTTCACAATAGCAGCACTACCTCCCTCCATAGAGCACAAGGAAGGCTTTCCAGGACAGGCTTTTCATCCTGGCATTTCCAGTATCCCCTGATGCCATACGGAGTACCACACGTGTGCTACACTGTGGGGTATAAAGGTCTGTGTCTGGAGGTTGGTGAGAAAGGGTTAACCCCATCCCAGCTATTAGCTGCAAAGCTGGGCCAGACTGGGAGATTACCAGGAGCTATAAAGGTGTGATGGGAGAACAGATAGGGCTTTGCTGGGAGAGCTGGATGGAGGCAGAAGGTATGGCTGGGATTTAGGAAGGGATGAGGCAGGCAGTTTGCTGCTCTGATGCAGGGAGGTTTCTGCAGTCACTGCCCGCACCCTCTTCTGGAGCTATGGAGGAGGTGGGAGAAAACATGCTTGGTTTTAATACCACAGGTAGGAGAGGAAGCTCTGTCAATGCCTTCCTCCTGGCTTCCGAGCTAATCTCCAAGCAGGAGAGTAGGAAGGAAAGTTTCCTTATGCTGGGCTGGTGGAATAGTGCTTAATCCCTTTGGCAGCAAGAAGTTCTTCAGCTGCTGACAGAAAGAGGAGGCTGCTGTGTGGGAATAATGGGAGGGAGATCAAAAAGGGTCAAGAGAGAGCCTGAAAACTGCTGAATAATGTGCCTGGGGCTTCATAAGAGACTGATGCAAAGTGGAGGAAATGACAATAACATTAAAGAGAATCAAAGCACAGAAAGAGAGATTTCCTGTACACTGAGCAGGGGCAAAACTTGGAAATGAATACCCTCAAGTAAGAAAACCAGCCACTTTGCAGGCAAGGAAATACTTTTTGGTAACTATAGCGCATCAGGTAGTGCTATGTGCCAGGAAGGGCAAATGTAGCCTATGTCCAGGCAGGAATAACCAAACTCATGCAGGCAGTCTGCAAGCAAGAGAAAAAGCCCTGTATGCTTTCTCAGATAGAGTGTGACAGACTGCTGTGATTTGTTTTCTTTGTCTGTTTCTCTCCCGAAGATGCTTGTGCTTCTAAGTGAGGGAGGTGTGGTAGGTTTAATGTAAATGAGCTTCACAAAGAACATTTGATTTAGTGAGGGAGCTCATTAGCTAAAATGAAGACTATAAAAGAAGAGTTGTCAAAGTGAGACATCTAAAGAGAACATAATGAGTTGTACTGCAAAGAATAGCTGGGTGGAATGAAAGGTACATATATAGTTTCTATGAAGGATTTATCTTGCAAGTGCTGTTGATTCACGTGAAGAATTGAAAAACTTCAAATTTAGAGGATAGAAAGACAGGATAAAAGGTGGTGTTCAACACCATGATTGAGGGGCTGACTGCAAGACCACCTACTTCTGGGAAGAACAAATGAAGTTCTGGGTACACTTGCTGATTACCTTCGCCAGCAATGGGACAGCATGCTGCAGCCCTTAAGAAAAGGGGCATGAGGGGAAGAAAACACATCTAGGGTCACAGCAAGAGGGTTCCAGCTGAGAGAAGCCTTTCATGATACTGGCAGTGTTCAAGCCCAGGTTGGACAGAGGCTTGGGTGACAGGGTCTGGTATAAGGTGTCCTCCCCCTCATGGCAGGGGGGTTGGAATTGGATGATCTTAAGGTCCTTTCTAATCCAAGCCATTCTATGGTTCTATAATACCAAAAATATTATGCACAGTCCTGGTCAGCTACCTTTGATAAAGCTGATCTGAAACTGGGATAGCTGGGAATTCAGTAGTGCAGGAAATCCTTTACAGCCCCATTTATGTTCCTTCCTACCAGCAGCATGGTGGCCACTGTCACCTAAACAGCCTCCATCTATGAAATGTGTTGTGTGAAGTTACTGGGCCATGGACTTATTAAAGGCAAGAATGATCTCTCCTCCCTGGGAGAGCCCCAAATTGTGTCCCAAAAGTTTTTCAACTGCCTGGTAAATCTGTCCTGAAATTTAAGCAGGGAGGAATGTGAGGTGGAGACAGGGCCAAGGACACAGCTGGTAGACAGGAGAAAACGAGAGAGGGGACGATGCTAACACAGGTGCTGGTGCATAACAAGTACTTTGTAAGGAGCTGTGATGGAGCTCATCCCCAGGCAGCAGTTTACAAGACACAGCACGGCTGCGAGCACTGCACTGAGGGAGCGGAACTCTGTAGGTGTTACTGTTCTGATTTAATAAGCTCTGGCTGCTCCCTGTGAACGTGCTGGCTCCCTTCGGAGGTGCCAGCTATGTAAGTGGGGCACCGCTCCGGCCCCCGCTGTCAGCATCTCTCGAAGGTGAGAGAAAACCCGTACAAGCACCAGGTTTGCTGGCTTCAGAGGCGCAGGGCTGAGAGCAGCCAGCCTCGGAAATACTACCGAGCTGACACGTGGGGCTGCTCCTACGCTTGGCAGGGAGGGAAGGCTTAAAAGCATCATTTGTGAAGGAATAAAAAAGCAGCGTCTTTGTGCCAGTTGGACTGGAGGCAGCGAGGTGCAGCAGCGAAAACATGGGGTTTTTTTTTTGGTGGGTTTGTCATCTTTCCAGCAGAGACTGGCTTGTAATTGCTGCTTTTTGCATTGTATTGTGCAGTAAAGAGTGGGTTGTTTCCTACAGTGCCCTGATATGTAAATTGTGGAGCAGTAGGGTTTTGGTGAGATGCTTCTGAAGAGATGTAGGATGCTGGCAGTGAGGTGGGAAATGACCCCATCAAGTGAGGTGGTGCCTCCTTGCTGCTTGGATCTGCCTCATCCAGGGTCCAGGTGCTTCACATCCCAAATGCACCCCTCACCATGAAGCCCTGGGTGGTCCTTTTCCCCCAGTGACGAAGGAGATGTCCGAATCACACATTACCCTGGAAGGTTTTGGAGACCTGGATGCTCCTCCATGGCTCAGGTCAGGGCTTGGACAATTCCTGAGGTTCCCTCAGTTCCACCTATTTTAGGAAAGAAAATATCCTGAGGTTTTTCCCTGACACTATGAGAACAAGATGTGTGAGCTGGGCTTGTCACCTCCCATCCCCTGAGGGGATAAGGGACTGGGTGGTGCAGAAGCAACAGTGGTTCCCTTGGCAGGGATGGTTGGGCAACAGCAGGGCCTTAAAAGCCATGAAAGATCTTATGATGGATCTTATGATCTTCCACTGGCTGATTGCTTTGCTGTGTCCCCCTCTGCTATTTGTCATGTGTAAACATATTTTAATGAAAAATGAATTTCCAAGGCCCATATCCCACCATGCGTACACAAACTGGTAAGCACTGCAAAAGGCAGGGGATCCAGATGGTTGGTATTGCACAGATCCTGTTTTCACATGCAGCAAAAGGCTTCCAGAGGGTGGAGGAAGATCTCATCATGTCTGACCACTTGTTTAGAAACCAGCTTTGGGTCCCATCAATGCCAAAGTCTCAGGACACATCTTCCAGCTCTAATTTAGTTACAGTCATGCAAGGCTTTCTCTTGCAAGGTAAAAGTGCGCTTAAAGTAGCTGAGAGAGGGACTTCATAAAAGATGACAGCAAGGAGAGCTTCTCCTACTTGCATAGCCCAGCTGTGGTGCTGCAGATGCTGCCTTGCATGGCAAGGGCCAAATGATTGGGATAATTGCTCTCCCAGCAATACACTGACTATGTACATTTAGGTTTCAATTAATTTGCTGGCTCTAAATGAACTGCCTCCTATTGCTTTCAGCAATCAAGTCTTGTTAATTGAAAATAGCGTTTATCTTGTCTCTAGGAGAAGGCTGGACAAAAGTAGGGCAACAAAATCGAGTGTGAAGGTAGCACCGAGTGAAAGAAGGAGGGGGGAAATGAAGCTGAGGAAGGAGAGCAGCCAGGGTGGTCAAGGGAAAAAGTTCAGGTTTCTTTTCCTTTCTCAACAGCTTCAATGCTTTCAGGGTATCCTGACTGGGAAGGGGTTTTCTTTTCACTTGGACTAGTGTGGTCCTGCTTCTAGCTGGTTGTGTACTGTCAGTGGGGTTATGTGCTCAGGGGGACACTGACTTGTGCTGCTGCAAGGACACATGAACATGGGGTTTAGCCCTTCTGCTCTCTTTGATGCCCCGGTGCTGGCAGGGGCTGCTGGAGCACAGGATGAGTAGCTCTCCCCCTAGGTAAAATAGAGCACAAGCAGTTGTGTTCAATGCATCTCCTTGGTTACTGGGTGAACCCCAAGTCGTTGTTCATCCTCTCTTTGTTTTCACAGCGGTAGCCATGCTCCTGCAGAAACAGTGGCTGAAATGCCAAAAGTGTCTTGAAAATCAAGCAACCTCAAAAGCCCACCTCCTGCTCCATTTCCCAAGGAAAGTCCTTTAAAAAGAGCATCCCTGGCCGTGCTGTGTTGTTTGAAGAATGATCCTAGTTTCTTACCTCTAAGCTATGAAGTAAATCCTTAAGACAGGAGATCTAGCGCAGGTTTGGGTTTCCTTTTGTCTTCCTCTGATTATTTAAACCGTCTCTGTGAGTTTCCCACCAATAGAACCTAACGTTATCTCCTAGGCACAGTTGTCATCTCATTAAAGGAAAATCAGAGAAACTGACTTTAATAAATTTTAACACCCTATGTGAAAAATCTGGCTATTCAAGTTTTCTGCCCCTGGATCTTTGCAAGCGACACATGGCAAATCCCCTTCAGTCTTTACTCTCTTCTCTTATTAAAGTGCAGCTCATCAAAGGATGGTAGCATGTGGGGGTAGGAGAGAAGGTAGCAGAAGGAAAGAAATAGGAGCATCAAGACTTAAAAGAGACTGAAAGACAAGAGGTGACTCTCCAGTTTTCACCCTCCTTCCAGAAACTGAGGAGAGAACGAGCATCATTAGGAGACTGATAAATGCAGCTTGCTCTGGAGGAGAGGGTATGGAAAGGGAGGTGGGATGGAGATGGGTCCAGGCAGCACTGGGGATGCACCATTACGGAGAATAATATTTACATTCTAGGTACAGTTCTGTGATGTTTTTTGTTGTTGTTGCTGATTTCAAAAGGCAAAATGTTATGGAGAACAGCAAGCAGGTGGGTATCAAACAAAGCCATGGACCAGGTTGGCTGCTCCTCTATAGATCTTCTGGTAAACCATCTTAGAGAGAAATCTGCCATCAGGATGAATTCAACCTTTTCACCATCCACTGATGACAGCCATCTGAGGGACAACTGCTCCTGGTGTTGCCTTTGAGAAGAAAGGGTTTGGGGTTTTTTTCTGGATGGGGGATACAGGTGGATTTGATCGTTGCTGAAGCTTGGTCAGTCAGAAAGTACTAACCATGTGTTCAACTTCCCTGTACTCAGATGGGAACCTTTCAAGGTGCTTGGTCTTTCTACCTCCTTCTGAAACCTTAAACAGATTTTCTCAGCTCTCAGTCACCTGATATTCCTGGTCAGGTACAACAGAGATGATGATTTTCACTCCCACTCCTTTATGTCTCATCTCGAAAGTGCATGAAGTAGTGCTAATCTGTTGGAAGAAAGGCAGAAAGTATCTCTGTTGTTCTTATGTTTACCAGAATCTAAGTGATGTTGATCTCTCTTTATCTGGGACTAAAATCTTTCTTTTCTTTTTCATCCCATTCCTTTATTATCTGGTCCTTCAAAAATGGCAATAGATGGTGAATGAAGGAGATCTTACAAGGGAAGTCACTGATTTTGTGTACAGGGAGGTGGAACACAAGCCATGATGATGGACTGGAACTCATTAACATAAGCATCCTCAGGTGGCTCATAAGGTTCCTCCTCTGCTGAAGTGATAACACCACTGGAAGTGGCTTTTCCAGGAAAGGAATAGCCAGCCCGGGACTATTGGTTTGATTGGATTGCAGTGAAGCTTCACATCAGGACTGAAACACAATTTGTGGAGCCAACAAAAGTTTGCTAGAAGACTGAGACAGGAGACTGGGGTGCACCTTAGCTTTTGCCCGGTGCAAAAGCCAGGTGAGGGGAGCTGCAAGATGAAAATGGGCAATGTACCAGGTGGAAGGATATAAGGAACCTGTTCGGGGCAGGCTGAGGACCCCAAAATGATGCAGAGCAACTGGAAAAAGAGCATAAAGTCTCTACTTCTCTCCTAGCCACCTGGTGTCTGCTAACCCCATCTAACCCCAGCCTCTTGCTTCCGTTTGTGCCCACATTTGTCAGGACTCCCCAGCAAATGCTGTCTTGAAGCAGCAGCTCACCCAAGGAGGACCATGCCAGGAGGATCGCTGCCTGCTTGGTGGCTGTCACTGGATGGCTTGGGTCCTTCCTGTGCCAAAAAAATACGATTTTAGGGAGAGCTTTTGTTTTGGCTTTGTGGTTTCAACAGTTACTTGTCAGTTAGCAGACATGAGAGGACATTTGGCACCATTTGTGCCATGTCCTGTGCTGTATTGCCTTTGGCTTCAGACCTAGATGAGTGGTCTTCTGTTCTCCAGCCCTCTCCCACCACAAGCCTTTCCTTATCACACCAACAGGCCTTTCTCCAGCCCCAGGACTCCAGTTCTATGACTACAGCAGCGTTTAATTTCCAAGGCAATTTAGTCTGGGGCAAGAAGCAATCTCAGCACCCCCAGTCATTGTCTGCTGCTGCCTGCCTCCAGCATCCTGCATCAGAGCAGCTGCTCTGCTAATGAGCTGCTGGGGGGAAACACTGCTGGGAGCCCCGGGCAGGCACAGGAGCCATAGACCACAGGAAGCTGAGGTGTTTGATGTCTGTCTTATTTATTTATTTAGCATCCACCGCCTCTGTGAGAGCCTCTTTCTGTGGAGGAGCGATAAGCCGCGCTCAGCTCTTGTGTGCGCACCCCTGCCGGCTCCATTCTCTCCCAGGCACCATCTTGTTAGCATGCACCAAAAAGCCCCTGCTTCCGTTCCTGCCAGGTTGCCCTCCCTGCCCTGCCTCTGTAATGCTGCTGGTGTGCCATGGAAACAGCCAACAGAGCTGCCACCCTCGGTGGAGTGTGCAGGGGAGAGGGGAGAAGGATGAGGGATGGCTCCAGGGATGCCCCGGGAACCCACAAGGCAGAGATGCAGCTCCATAGTTAAATCCCTCCTTCTCACAGCTGGGTTGGGTATAGTGAAGTATACAAAGCAACTTAAATATGTGTAATTGTGTCAACTTGCTTTCACAGTGCTGATTTGCAGCTAAAGGTAAATGATACATGTCTAAGACTACACCGGGGGTGACTGAGGGCTGAGCCAAACAGGCCCCGTGCTTGGACCTTCTTCGCCCACATCACAGGTGGGAATAAACCCCTTGGCATAGATACTGCATGGGGGTTTGCACCTCTCCGTGTTGGTGTAGCTCAGCCTCAGCTCCTGCCCTGCCGTGTCCTCCTGGACACTGCTCCTCCAGCCCACACCAAAACCTCATTGCTCTGCTGGGGTTTGAGCAGCAACAGGGTGCTCCCATCATGGCAGAGCTCTGCCCAGTGATGCTTCTGCATCCCAAATGTCCACTTGCTCCACACTGTGATGCTCCCAGCTGTCCCACTCCTCCCAGCCCACTGTGACTGAGCAGCCACAAGGGAGAGAGAGGTACTCTGCTGGGGGGATGATCACTTTATAAAAGGGTTTGGCAGCACTTCCCATCAGAGCAGCAGGCACAATGTGCTGCCAGAAGGGGAAAGCTATTTATCCAGCAGTACCTAGCAGGGCAGGAGGATGCTATTGCCCAGGCAACAGCTCTGTTTGTCTCACCAGGTACAAGCCAGGGAAGCCTTTTCCATGGGCCAGGCCAACACCGAGGGGACATCTGTTAACTTGCATGGGCTTGTGAAGCACTGTGCATGGGGACACTGGAGCTCAGAAACATCGCTCCAGTTACTGAATTAACAGCAACCCTCTCATGTAGTCAGGGCTCATGGCTGCACGCACAAGCCCTGTGCTGGGCTTCATCCCAGCTTGGATCTGTTGGTCAACACTGGGCAAACGGCCCTGCTTTCACAGTGCCCGGGAGCGGCGCCTTGGAAAGGGCTGGAGAGGGCACAGCTCCTCCTCAGAGAGCCGTAATTGAGATTTGGAAGCTTCTGGTCTGCTTTGGCAATCCCAAGCTCTCCACGTTGTGCCTGTGCCATTCACATCTCTCTCCTCCTGCTTTCTGGAGGATATTTATTGTTATCTTTATTAATTACGTACTGCAATGCACTTAAAATAGGGAGCAGGAGGAAGGACCACCACGGGGAAGCCAAATGTTACATTTTGTACTTGTCGAAAGCAAGAAATCTTTCGTTTCACAAACTGTGAGCTGCATTACTAATTGCACAATTATTTTGTTCCGTTGCGCTCGCAAAACAGAACTTGGAGTGCTTTCAGCAGATTCTGGTGTTGAGGAAATAGTGGTTTGTTTTTTTACAGAAGTACTAAATCAAGTGCTCTTCCTTTATGAGGATTACTTCTTGGTTTTCTAAGATATTTCTTCCCTAGCCCTTCTTAAGAAGCAAAGCATGAGTAATACGAATTAGTGCGGACCCGAAGAAAAGGAAGGATTGCTTCCTGCCCACCTCCCTCCACTCCAGGCAGCGTTTGAGCCCATATCTGGAAGGTGCTGGGCTGCAGCAGGTCACTTGCTTCCTCTTGAAGGCTGCTCCCACCAAAGCCATATGACATCTTACACGCAAAATTCATCCTGTAGCCTACGAAGGTGCCAACAAACATCACAAATGGATACAGCTGGAGCAGGTCCTGTTCCCAGTGCAGGGTGGTACAGGTGCTCCAGTAGTCCCATATGAAGCTTTTAGCAGTGGCAAAGAGAAGTACAACGTGTTTGCACTCAGTGAGAGGGAGTGGCAGAGCTGGCATACAGCAGATGAGCTCCTTTCACAAGACGTGTGCAGACTGAAATATGCAAATAGTCCCAGGGAAGTGGATTTTGCAGGTCTGTAAATGTGGAGGTGCCAAAAGGTCTCCTGAGGTAAGGGGTGGGATAGCCCCATCTGTGCAGTGCTGGGCTGCAACGTGTCCTTCCATGGCTGCTCTGTGCAAGCCCACCCTGTGTCCCTCTCCCCACCACTTCTTGGCCAGCCAAACTCAGCTTAATACAGCTATAAAACCTGAGCAACCTGGTCTAGTGAGAGGTGTCATGCCCATGGCAGGGTGATTGGAACTAGATGATCCTAAGGTCCTTTCCAACCCAAACCAGTCTGTGATTCTATGACACTGAAAATAGCTCTATGGCTTTTTTCTGTGTCTGTCTCCCTTGCCACCCTCCCACCGGTACCAATAAAGACCCAGCTATTGGGGCAGAGTCAGGTCTCTGTTCCAGCTCTACGTTAGGCTTGGGCTGTACCTGGCAGCATGCGAGAGCAGCACGGATGAGCGAGAGCAATCTTGCTCAGCTCAGCAGGTAAGCGCAGATGTTTGGAAAACCTCCTTGAGACCAGAAGAAAAATAAGCCTGTTTCTGTGAGATTGATCTGCTGGCACCGACAGAGCAATCAGCTGGACGTGTAGGAGAGCAGCAACAAACAGCAAATTAAAAGGTGTCAGCCCGCTGAGATTTCAGATGAATTAGAAAGTGAACCAGCAATGTCGCTATGCTGTTCCTTTCAGCAGCTAAACCAGCTCCTTGCCTTCCTGCAAGCCAGCCCATGGCTCTGCTGCGGTGGCAGCGGCCGTGTGCTAGTGGGTGGGTGAGATCTGCTGCCAGAGCGCCTCGTGGGGATGCTCCCTGCAGCTCTGGGCTGGCAGCAGCCACCAAGCACCTTCAAGCAGAGCTGTTCCTCCTGCCAGCCAAAACTTTGACTTCCTGTCAATCACCTAGATTCTTAAAGCAAGCTTGAAGCTCTTTCTGCTTGTCTTAGGAAGTTTTTAAGTACAGTTACCCAAAA
Source organism: Lathamus discolor (assembly GCF_037157495.1). Classification (NCBI taxonomy): domain Eukaryota; kingdom Metazoa; phylum Chordata; class Aves; order Psittaciformes; family Psittacidae; genus Lathamus; species Lathamus discolor. The sequence continues at coordinate 14,426,845 of NC_088893.1, read as the reverse complement.
ACCAAACTACCCGTGTCCCATGTGCTGCAGGGGCGCTGGGCAGGCTCTGCAGGGCTCTGTGGCCAGTTGCGAGCACACACAGTGCTCCTTCTGCTGCACCGAAAATGAAATCCCAGCATCCACTAAGCAGCATCCCTGAGCAGCACCCCTGTTTACTCGTGCAGCCCAAGGGCAGATCTGAATTTTCCTTAATGCCTCCTAATTGTGGGCATCACCTAATTGTGATTTTTCCAAATCTCTCCTCTCCTGACAGCAAGATATTCCTCACTGTGCAACTAAAGAAGTGAGCTGTGTTCAGAAACAACCATTCCCATGGGAGGTCAACGAGCCAGACAGCTTGAGCTGCCTTCACAGACTGTGATGGTCTGATGACAGATGTTTCCACCGATGCACACAATATTTCAGTAACTGTCTTTGAGCTGCACTAAGGAGGATCTGAGCCCCCCATAAAAACTCTATATCCCTCCATGCTGACCTAACATATACTTTAAACTCTGATCCCAAGCAAATGATGCTCCTGATGCTTTCATCCACCCAAACTGCTATTGCTCCAATTGAAATGGAAAATTAAACATCTCTGCTGATCCTGAAAGCCCTTGGAATAAAAGATCACACATTCCAACAGCACAGAAGCACATCACTGAGGAGTGCAGATTGACAGCCGAATTCTGTTCAAGTAAAAGCAGTTCCTTGTGTGGTTTTGTCTTTTTCTGAAGTCAAAGAATTTATAAGGAGACAAAATTTCACCTGACATTTTGAATACAGATTAATGAAGTCTGCTTTTCACTCCTTCTCCCATTCCTACTGAGTAAAGGCAAATGCTTCCCGTTTTCTCCTGCCACTTTTATTGTAGAAATCAATGCTCCTTTTTGGCTGGAATGAGTTAAACTACCTCCGAGAAATGACTGCAGTAGCTGGACGTGCAAGACAGGCAGGATGAAGAGTCTGCAAACAAAGTGGGGGAGGGAGAATGCTTTCAAGTGCTTTGTAATTATTAAGATTTTTTCTAAAATCCTGTTTCCATTTAACTTTTCACATTAAATTCATGACCGTGGTGTGCAACCAGGTGGGTAGCAATGCACAAAATCTTATTAAGAAGAGCGAATGAAGACGATGGGAGGATTTGGGGTGGGAAAGGAGGGGCTTTGTGATGGAATTAGCACCTGCTGATTTTCATCCTTTCTAACAACAAATTGCTTGTCAAGAAACTCGATGGGGACCACCTACCGTCAGTTAACCATGCCCTCGAGGAAAAACAACGTGAATGCAAAACGCAATGGCTCACAGCAATCTCCAAAACTTCCTGCTCCTTGGGTTTCAATTCAGTTGCTGCAGCTTGGTGTCATTCAAGGTCCTTTCTGCTCCTCCCTTTTACTCGCTAATGTTAATTGCTCCGGTGTTTTTACAACCCTTGTTCAGACTTACATGCAGAAGAGTCTTGAGCAGTCTGGCTGGATTGAACTATTGTGTCTGCCTCTTTTCAGCCCTGCCAGTGATGCTCAATAAGAGTTAGATTTTAAGCAGGTTTGCTATTAGAACAGAAACAAGGCTCAGCTGATTACTGGTCTCACTTAGGGAAATCTCTCAGCTGACACTGGTGCTAAACCATTATCAGCCACTTCATATTAATAGCTGTAGAAATGGAAGTTAAGTGTCATCATCCTTCTCACACAGAAGACCCGGACTCAGTGGGAAGTAACTTGTTAAAATTGCTCAGAAAAATAAATGACAAACCAGGAACTTAATCTTCACCTGGGGCTTATTTAAAATCCTCGTTGCTGCCACAGAAACAGAAGGACCTGTACAGAGAGAAACGACAGAGACATGGGTACGCTTCACGGTTTTTCTAATACTTTTGTATGGTAGATTGGTGCATCTGCTCCCATGAGCTGCGCTGCATCCTGCAACTCCCTTGAACAATGAGTCACAAGAGAAGCCCTCCCTGGATCCCAGCACCATTCACGTTTGGAAAGGGAGGTAAGATGCCAAATCATGACCTGAACCCAGGGTTGAATCTGGGTTTAAAACTACAGTCAGGGATCCAGTAGAAGCCCCAGCCTGAGGCAGCTGGAGGGAATAGCTCTTGAGTAAATGAGTTATAATTGAAGGATCCCGAGATCTCAGTGTAAGCTCTGCCGAGCATCCCTGGGGCAACCTGAGTGCATCACCCCAATCCCAGCAAAACCTTGGAGACTCCCAGGGCAAAACCAGGACTGAGACAGCCCAGGTCCCTGTGAGCACCTGGGAAGTCTAAACTCAGTCTAGCACAAGCCCAGAAGCCCGGCCATCCTGAGCCTGCTCAGCAGCAGGATCTTTTCCATCACACAACACCTCCTGCAGAAAACAGAGGAATGAAAGCTTATCTCTGAGATGTGTCATCTCCCTGTGCCGCCTTCAGCTCAGTGTTATCATGGAGCTGCCAGAGGACTCTGACCTTTGTGGGAAATGTTAAATCATTGCAGCTTTCATATTGTTTAATATTCCTCATTGATTAGTTCCCATCTCCCTGACGGCAGGAGGATTTGACTGAGAGCCAGAGCTCAGCAGTACCCAATGCTGTGGGTGGTATTGAGCTTTGGAGGGAGAGAAAGCTGGCAAAATAGAATGCAGCGAATGACTTTCAAAAATAAAGACAGGAAAACTAATAACTTTCAAGATTTCAGAACATCCATTCAGAATGGATGTTTTTTCCTGACCTAGACAAAAATCCTGCTACCATTTTCATAAAGCTTTAACTCCCAGGGACAGACAAACATTGACAGCTTAGTTCAGCTCCAAAGCACAGATTTCATTTATTGCAGCTACAGGATATAACGTGGGCCTGGTTTTATCTTTTACCCAAGAATTAGATGTATTTGCTGTGACCACTCAGGTGTAGGCTTCTGGGTGTACCAGCCATGTGTTCCTGCCAATGATGCTGTATGCCAGTGGCACGATGCTGTGTGCCAGCTCCCTACCTCTCATGGACAGAACTTCCAAGTCCACCCTCTAGCCTGTTCATCTAGCACAAGCAGAGCTACTACCAGAGAAAAGGCTGTCAGAAACAGGGCACAGAGCTCAGGGGAAGCAGTTTTTACTGAGTGGGTTCCAGCACAGCTCCCATGAGGATGTCCTACTTCTCCAGACCCAGGGCATCCATCCTTACATAAATCCACTGCTGTGCTAGACATGCTGAATGAAGCAGAGCTGCTGAGTAAAGAGAGGACCCTTCATTACAGCCTGCTTAATTACCTCAAAGCTAGTTTTGAGGAACCATAAGCAGTAATATACCTCGTAATAGAATAGCTAAGAATAGCTATGTCTGGGCAGACCTTGCTACTTGATTAATCTCATCTTGGCCCTGACCTCTCTCTCCCAAAGCTCCTTCCACAAAGCCCTGAGTCGCCTCTTTCCACTGAGTCATGCACAGCACAGATCCTTCCACTCCCAGCCTGTTTCTTCAGACTCATTATATTTTCAAAGCCTGGGTTGGTTCTCTTCCTCCCTCTGCATCCAGCCAACTGTATGTACGTATGTGCTTATGAAGTCAGGTTTTGCATCGCCTAACAGGAATCCCACTAACAGCCTCCAAAGGGGATCTATTGCTCAGCACATCCTGTGTCATGCTGGCTGGTCCACAGCTTTTGGCATTGGGAAGATCCTGGTGCGGGGGTACGCACCACCCTCTTCTGCCCAGTCATTCCCTTCCTGGTCCCAAGCTCTCCAGGTCTCTGACATATTCAAAGGGTTGTTACACCTCCCCAGCTTGCCTCCCTCTGCTGTGATGCTCATTAACAGGTCCTCCTGCCCACGAGGCTGCAAAATCACTGCTCTTACTCCACAGATATCAGAGACATGGAGAGAAAAAGAGGAAAATGAAGAGGAAAACACAGAGCTGAAGAGTGGTCATTACTTTCGTTGTTTTAAGGGGTTTGTGCTATCCTCTGTCAGCTTAAGCGAGGTCAGCATAGTAATACCAGTAGGTAATGGAGTATTAAGAAGTAGCTTAGAATTAATCTCAGCTTTATTTATTTATTTCTAAGTACAGCAGTGCACCTCCTAGCTCCCTTATCTTTGTGGGTGCACCTGGAACTGTGAAAGCTTTAAATTTGCAAATCCAAAGCTTAACTGAGGTAAATAGTTTTGCTTCAAACACTCCAGAGTGGTGAAAAAAAAAAAGGGGGGGGGGGGGGGAGAAGAAAAATAGTGCTCTATATTTGGCCTTTGGATTTGTTGGGTGTGCAGAAGAGAAAGTTTTGGGAGAGCTTACGGATTTGTATGGGAACTGAAAAGTTTGTGCCTGCTTAGCAGTCTTCATTGCAATGCACACAGGGAGAAGTTCTTGCTTGCCAGCATGAGCCTCAGCACTGCCCGTCCATCCATGCTGAAGGGTCCTGCTGCAACTTGAGCATGGGGGATGTAGTGAGTCATACTTACAAGGCCATGTAATGATAAGACAACGGGAATTGCTTTAAACTAAAAAAGGGTAGATTTAGGTTAGATATTAGGATGAAATTATTTACTTTGAGGGTGTTAAGGCACTGGTGCAGGGTGCCCAGAGAAGCTGCGGCTGTGCCATCCCTGGCAGTGTTCAAAGCCATGTTGGACAGGGCTTGGAGCAACCTGCTCTAGTGGAAGGTGTCCGTGCCCATGGCAGGGGGCTGGACCTGGATGAGTTTTAAGGTCTTTTTCAACCTAAATCATTCTAAGGTGATTCTATGATGGATTTCACCCAACTCTACTCAATGCCTTTAAAAATTGATTTTAAGCATCTCTTTTCTCATCTCAGAAAAAGACTTGACTTCCTCCTTCTGCAGTTACTTGTCGAAGCTTTATGAAGTGCCCGGGAAGGAGAGCCATTTTCTTCCTTCACTCCTGGGCCTGTCAAAACTCTAAAAACCACACCTAATAGAATCAACTTTCTAGAAAAACAATGATGATGTCAGTGTGAGTGAGTGATGTCAGGAGTGGTGACGGAGAGAGCCTGGTAACTCGCTCCTGAAGGATCCGTGTGGGTCTCTGCTCCAAAAGAGCCCAGAAGAGGCCAGAGGCACCAGAGGGGACTGGCAGTGGAGGATGCTCCACCAGCACAGATTTCCATCCCACCACTACAGAGCTCTGACAGCACAGGCCAGCTGAAGCGAGATGTTTGCATCAGCCTAACACCACCACCTACATCCCTTGCTGCAGAAACACATTCCAGCTGCACCATCAGCAGCACTTCTGCACTGCAGAATGTGCAGCCAGGAGCACTAGTGAAGGGGCTGTGACCCTGTGGCAGGTTGGCAGCTTAAGCCATTTCCAAGAGGTAGACACAAATGGAGACAAATCTTGTCCCTCTGATGAAAATGTTTTCCAACCTATTTGGAGCACAACAGATGCAACCCATGATGTAAGGGGGGTTTAAGGTTAAACCACCTGGTTTTAAGGTATCTTTTGGAGTTCAAGAGCCAGTTAATGTGCCAGTGGAGATCCATTTCCCAGCTTTTCTTCAGAAAGAAAGGACAAGGGTCCATGTGTTTTCTGCAGGCTCCAAAATCAAGAAGCTGGAAAGGGCTTCCAATCTATTCATATTAATTCTATTTCTTTCCAGTCTTGACTTTTACAGCACTCCCTAGCCTGAGCTCCTCATTTTTCAGTGTTTGGGACTAGGTGGCAGGTTTTCAGTTTCCATCAGTGCAGTAAAGAGGATGGTTACCCCCAAGTGCCTGAGAGCACCCTGAAGAGGCAGAGGAAGTTTGGAGGAGGGAGTGTGATGGTGCTGTCCTTGCAACAGAGAGAATGAAGAGGTACAGCCATGCCACGATACAGCCCTACCTGCTGCTTTTCAGTAATCACCCAATTTAGCTGGGGTTTTTTTCTCCCCTTCTCTCTACTTTTTCACTATTGAGATTTATGGGGAGGAAGGCGCACAGCTGCATCTGAGCACTATAAACCTCTCGTGGCTGGTAAAAACTGACGAGCTATTCTTCCAGCTTGTTAGCAGTCAGGAAGATGGAAGGAAGTGGGAGGAATCCAGAGGGTGAGGTTTTCTAATGCCTCACTTGTCACTGCCGAATCCAGAGCTATTTATGGTGCAATTATCACTGCAGACAGACTCCTTTATCATCTAGCCAATATTCTGGGAAGAAATCCTATTGCAGCCCAGCCACTCCATACATCATCTGGGTGCAGGCAACGGCCAGGTGAAGAGGTTCTTTTGTGGAGAACACATCTGCAAGATGACGGTTGTCCCTGGCATCCCTGTCCAGCCTGTATTTACAACCAGGGAGGAGGCTGTTGTCCTTCTGCCCTTCCAGTGCAGTGGGAAGAGGTGAGAATAGTGTAGGGCTTTTCTGCACAGCAATGCAAAGGGGGATCCCCATGGGAATCTGCTCCGGTTGGGCACAAGAGATGGGTTTTTATTTGTAACACAAACACAGAGCCAGCAACAAGTCTGATGGACCAAGGTTGGCTCAGGGCAGCAGGGAACAGAGAGGGAGTTGCAGGGAGGTGTGTTTTGAATCCCTTGTGGTTTCATACAAGAGCTACAAGTCAGGAGAGGGGGAATCAAGCACCTTACATCCTGGACATGTCTCTGAACAGCAACTTCCCTGGTCTCTGTATATCCCCGCAGCTCTGGTGTACCCTCATTACCTCTTGCCTGGCACCTTTGCCAGTATCATCCTCAAGGAGTCACCATGGCTCCTCTGCAGACCAAAATATGGGTTTATGTTTTCCCCCCCAGAATGCCTTTTTCTTTAGGGAGGAAATTGCCCATTTCTCTTACTTTGTTCTGAAATCCCTCCTGAAGCTTGGCTGTGCTTCTCCCTGGGGCTACAAGGTCTCAGAGCAACCAAACCACTCCTCTGGCCGATTTAGGACAAGACTGGAGCAGACTGGCTCATGGGCAATGTCAATTAAGCCAGTTTTCCTCTTAAATACCTATCCGGAAAAAGACTGTGGTGTAGATTCTCTGGTGTCAAATAAGGGTTGAGCATCCCCTTACACTCCCCACTGGCTGATGTGTTTCTCTGTTTCATTGCCCATTCTCACAGACCTTGTCAGAACCTCAATATATCTGGAAGTTGCTTCCCCTGTGTCAAACGTGGGTGGTACTGGGCAGCTGCTGATGGGAACGAGCAAGAACACACGCACTGCTGCTGAGTCACGTAGCCTAATTTTCCCAGAGGATCGGACTAAACTCCCACTCATGTCACTGTTTCCATTGCCAGGGCAGAGCTGAGATGCGCCCTGGTCTCCACTCCACCGGCTCCACTTTATCTTTCATCACACAGAGCTGGGGCTGCATTTATTAAGGGATGAGCCTTAATACTTGCAAGAAGTTAAATTCTTGAGGCACAAGGAGCTAAAATAACCATTCCTTGCACTGCCGGTTTACCTTCTAATTGTCACTGACTGCTGCCTTTGCGCATTCCTGGGTGCTTGAAAAGGGGAGAGCAGATCTATGCCATGTAATTTAATACACCAAACATAGTGGCTTAATTGCAATCCCCATAAGCCAGCCACACAGAACTCTAAAGAAATTCAATTCATTTATTTCAATTTGCACAAGCCTCCCTCTCAGACTGTAATTAATGGAGGGAAACAATTAAGGTAAACACGGCACAGCTGAGAGGGCTGTCCTTGCTAAAAGTCACATTTTGTTTTAATAATGCCGTATTTATATAAGTTCTGTGTTTTTAACAAGTTCCCTATTTCCTTGACGTTTAATCAGTCTTGCCCGGTCTGAATTGGTTTTGTGAAATCAGAATTCAATAGGGAAGGAGGAAGGGACAGAATGAGGATGGACATGGCTGTTGGCACAGGTTTAGACAAGGGGCCACACTCTGTCTCCCAAGGGGGATGAGCAGGTCCCACTCCAACTGCTCCAGCAATGGCTTTGAGTCACTTTATTCATCACTTGTCATTTGCCAGCTTTGAATGTATCCCGTGGGTGAGTTTTCTTGGAAGCAATGGCACATCTGTCTTCATCACTTTCCTTTAAAGAGCAGGAACAATACAATCCGTCTTTCATTGCGCCAACTGGTATTGCTTAAGGATGGGAAAAACCAGGTGCTGGTTTCCTCCTTTTTCTTCTCGCCTTCATTAACCTTAACATGTACTGTGTTCCTCTTCCATCCGAGCCTGGCTTTGCTGCAGAAGATCTGAGCTCAAACAATCCCACGTTGATTTTCCACTACCTTGTATACAGGTTGGTCTAATTAGTTTGGAAATGTACCATTTGTTAAAGAAAGATGAGGCACAGCCTGACACTTGCTGTATTAGTTGCTTGCCTCTTTAGCTAATTGCTTATCCACACTATTAGGTGAGGGAAGTTGTCACCAATGTCTCACGTGTAAGATGCTGGATGGGAAGGGAGGAAATGGTGCTGTTGGAAAGGTCAGACTTCAGGATGATGGAACCAGGGCCAGTGCTAGTGCTGGTTTGGACCTCTCCAGTGCTGTAAAAGCTATGTGCAGGATATGTCCCAGCATCTGCACAGGCGGGGACTGGATGGAGTGGGAAGAAGGACACATTTGGAGAGTGGTCCCCTGCCTACCAGAGACATTGTTGGGTGATCCTGGGCAGCTTCTTGCCCTTTCCCAGCCCTGGTTCTAGCCTGTAAAATCCAGAGAAGGATATAGACGTCCACCTGGAAAGCTCTGATGAGGAGTGTTATATAAAGGCTGAAAGTCTACTAAGTGTTGTTGGGATGCACATGGGAGGAGTGCAAAAAGAGATGGAAAAACACAGGGAGGAAACGAATCCAAGCAGCAGAAAGCAAAGCATGGTCAGCACATCAGTGCTGCGGGGTGGAGTGGATCATCTCCCCTCGGGTCCTGAGTACCACCAAGAAGCCTATGCAGAGTTGCAGTCATCTCCCCATAGCTCTGGTTGCTGATATGGGGTGAAGCTGCCATGCACATTGCAACAAAGTCTAGGGCAGGGAGGCTGCAATTGCCCATAGCTGGCAGCTGCAGCCGTGCCAGCCTGCTCCAGGGCCAGCCTCTCTACAGGCTCATGAAGGAGGAAAAGGAGAAGCAGGAGCCCTTGGAGGTGAGGAAGATGCCAGGTCTTTCCCAAGTGCCCCCAGCTGCTCATCCCAGTGTCCAAGAGGCTGCCTTCACAAGAGGTCATGGAATGCTGTTTTGTTCCAGCTGTGTGTTGGGACAAGGGGTTGCTTCCTCTCCCACCTTCGAACTGAGGGCCATGCCCAGAAGGGTGGCTGAAGAACAACAGGGAGGAGGACACCCCCAGCTGCCCCAGTCCCCTACTCCAGCCCCAAAAGGGCAATCAAGACCTTGTTGTCCTGAATGGAGAGAGGATTCCCCAGCACGGACCTTGTGCATGATTGGGTAAATCAAAGTGGTTTCAAGTGACACGGGTCTCCAGCTTCACTTCTGTGCTCTGGGCAGCCTGGCTGGGGCCAGCAGGGCTGCTTTTTGGGGCTAGGGGTGAGAAAAGTATGGCCAAGGCTCTGATGGAGGCTGATGCTGCGCATCCCCTCGGCTGCGCCTTCCTTCCCGCCTGCACTCAGCCTCTTCCTGACATCTAGTGGGAGCAGGGCAGCACGGCAAAGGGATCTGGTGCCAGATCCTGACTCCAGGAGAGCTGTCCTGGCAGGACACCCGTGTGCGCAGGCTTCAAGACCATCCCCTCTCCATCCAGAGCCACCCTCTCATTTTAGGGCCCATGCGTGCATCCCTAATGCTAGCTGCCAAATGTAAACCTGCTCCCAACTTGCAGCCCTCTGCCCATGGCTGCAAAGGCAGAGCAGGGGCAAGACGCTCTCCACACCATTTTAGGGATGGACACGCTCCAGGGTTATCCCACACTGGTTAGTGTCTGCCAGGCTGGTCCCTGTGTTCTCATTCTTCCCCAAAGCCTTTAGCCACAATGATGGGCAGGAGCTAGTCCCTCCTGCCTTGTTTTACACACTCACTTTCTGAGAGTAAAACCACCTCATTATTTGGCTTTGTTGCCACCTACCTTTGCTGGACCGTGTTCACTGTGTCCATCTCACTTTCTGTCTGAAGGCCAGAGTGTCACCTCTCCACACGTCCCCAGATCTCTCTGGTGATGCCTAAGCACTTTCATCAATGAGCAGTTAAAAACCTGCAATAAACCACCACCAGCAGCACCAAAAAAAAAAGTCTTTTATTTAAATGATCAGGAAGAAAATCTAATTCAAAGAATGATATTAATACAAACCCCAAAGGGGCTACAAGCAAACTGCAGTGATTTGCATGAGTCCCTTCCCTTCTTCACAGGCAGATGTGGCTCTGGTCCCCAGTGTGGACATGGTGTAGACCCACACTTCTCCCCTGCACCCCTAATGACACCCCCTTGCTGGAGGGACCCACAGAAGCCCAGGGAGCTCCCAAAGGTAGGTGAGGTGCTTGGGATGGGGGGAGCCACTGGGTGAGCTCACATTGAAGCCACAGCATAGAAAGGCACTTCCCAAATGCCAAAGGCACCCTGCCACCTGCATGTACCTGCCCAGGATTCCAAGGCATCCCTCCATGCCCAGCCCCATCCAACATCCTGGAGATACAGCCTCTTGGGGGAATCATGGTGCCCCAGAGACAGAGGCAAAGTAGGAGAGGACATGGCTTAAAGGCAGATGAGCAAATCCAGCTTTGAATCGCCCTCAGCTGCCCCATGCTCACTATGGTCCCTGGGGAGCTGTGGTCCCTGACTGTTGCTCTGGGGAGGCACTTTACTGGAAAGATGGGAATGAGACCTCTTGTTCCTGGAGAGAACAGGACAGGAAAAGGTGGTGGCACAGGGCAGAGACCTCCAGAGCTGTGTCCAGAGCCTCCTGCCCCAGCAACACATGCAGTAAGGAGCATTGTAGACGCAGCCTGATTTTCTCTCCCACGCGCAGGTCCAACAGCGCACTGAGTTCCTAGATGGGGTGTGGAGCCTTTGAGAGAAGCAGGGATAAAATTCTGGAAGCAATGTTAATCCAGTGACTGAGTGGAAGCCATTCCTAAAATTCAACCCAAAACCACTGAAATTACAGATGTGAGACAAAAATCTCAAACCTTCAGGATTTCTATGGAGGAAAGCCTGGTCTGTCCAGGGGAATAATCTTCCCTATGCTTAGAGACAAGCAGAAGACAGGCGCTTGCAGACAGGCACTTTCTCCCCTGACAAGGCGCTCAGTCTCAGTCACTGGTCCTACCCTGCCTCTCCAGAGGTTCGGCTCCCTTTAACTTCACTCTGTGCTCCTTTGGGGGATCCTGAACTGTTCTGGGTCCCAAGAGCAAGGATTTGGCCTCAGCTCAGATCCTGACTTCTCCTGAGGAGGCAGAAAGCTTACAAGAAACACTGAACACAAGGAAAACTGCAGTAGTCAAGGAGCAGAAAGTCTCACAAAATCACTGCCAGGCTCAACTCCCTCGTGTCATAGGCTCCTTCCAGCCCGCAGGCCCAAATCTGGAACGTGAATTCAGCCAGGCTTGGGAACAGCAGCCTTTAGGCGGGGGAAAAAGCACCAATGCTGCCAAATTACCCCCTTCCCACAGCACTTCACAGCAATGGAGCTGGCAGTCAGAGAAGCAGCCAGGAGTCTCCAGCACGGCTCCAGGGCCAGCAAACTCAGCACAGCAAACATGGCACAGCACCAAGCAGAGCAGTGGGAAGGGAATGCCCAGACCCAGATACATTTGGAAAGCAGCATCTCCTTGCTATGTGCCATGGAGGTGGGTAAGAGCAGGACCATGAGTTTCAGATGGTTTAATTTAACCTTTCTTCTTGTTTAAATAGAAATTAAGTCAAAGTTGTAAGCGGTGGCACGAGAAAGCCATCACAACATCCCTGCCTCCTGGTGCCACCTCTCCCAAGCCTCAAAATCTGCTACATGGAGCTGGACCAGTTATCAAAACCCCCTATGTTGTCCTTCAAAGGAGAGCCAAAACTGAGACGATCAAGGCACTCAGTCCTCTGCCCTAAGGACAATCCTTAGCACCAAATCAGGTCTAGAAGTGATTTTAGTTCCCGAGACACAACCCATCTTTCCATCCCAGTCCCCACTTTGGCAGCATGGCACTGCCATGCACAAAGCAGCTCCTGGAGGCAGCATGGACGGTGCAGTGTCACTACAGTGCAGCATCACTGCTGATGCAGCACCAGCCCCACTGAACCAGGCAGAGGGTGCCCAGCTCATCACCAAGGTCACTTTTGGAGGGGCTCAACCACACTTAAACACATAAGAATCCCTTGGGGGGCTCTCCCAGAGCCGGGGGTCTCAAACATGGCCCCAGGGGCTGCGCTCAGGGGGCTGCTGCAGCAGCATGGTCAGGATGCGCTGCAGCTGCATGAGGCGGGCGCGCAGGGATGTGGTGGAGAAGAGGTTCAGCTGGTAGGACGGGTCAAGGGGCAGGATGGAGATGAGCCACCAGCACCACGTTGGGCCATCTGCTGAAGCCTGGAAGGAAGAGAAGGAGAGAGCCTCGCATCAGGAATTGCAAGATGGATGCATGGACTTTGGGCAGCATCACTGACGGAAAACAGTTGCTCTTGTCAGGATAGGAGTGTCAGCTTTAGCTAAGGTATTCCTCCAAACAGCTCCATTGTCTAACCAGGCTCAAAACTGCTGGATAAACCAATTCAATTTCCAGACAAGCATTCCTCAGGGAGTCTCCAGAAACAGATGTAACCAGGAAAAAGTCTATACTAAAGAGACAACAAAATATCTTGAGCATTTCCTTGTTTCAAGCAATGCTTTTTGGAAGCACAGGCTGAATCCTGCATAGCTGGTGTCTTTTGGGGTGTTTGCCATATCATCATTCAGCAACGCAAACTGCAGGCCAGAAAACTGTCCAGTGCTTTTGTAAACCGGCTTTCTTAAAACCTGAGCCAAATCAATAGGGAAATGCTCCACTCAGCTGAAGGAGGAAGAGTTGTTTTGTTATTTTGAGCACAGCACTCATCTGACTGCTGGCCAGGACAGCCTTAGCCTGGGACAAGCCGGCAAGAGATATTTGTGATGATCCAGACAGGAAACGCTTTCTTAAAGGAGTGAAAACTGAATTTAGGTTGGTTTTTTTCCCCCTCCAAAATCTGAATTTGTCAGAGCAATTTAATAAGCAAACTGCCCCCTGCTCTCTTAGCTCCTCACCTCTGGCCAGCTATGGCTGTCTCAAAGGAATACAGTGAGAAAGGAGATTCGCTGAGCTGTGGGGTTTCTTTGCCTGTTTGTTTGTTTGGTGTTTTTACCCAAGTGTTTTTGAATCCAAACAGTTCAGTTTCTCAGTTCTCATTTAGGAAAAGACCCTGGGAAAGCTTTTAAAACTCAGTGCCTGGTTTCCAAGACAAGTTTAAACCCATAAAGAAACATTAAGCAGTTTGAACAAACAAGCCCTACATCTCTCTGAGTGAGATGCTGTAACTGGTAGCGGGAGTGAAAAACAGGGCTTGTTTCACTCATCTTACAATAGAATCATGGAATGGTTTGGTTTGGAAGGGACCTTAAAGCTCATCCAGTTCTAAACCCCTGCCACGGGCAGGGACACCTTCCACAAGAGCGGGTTGCTCCAAGCCCTGTCCAAACTGGCCTTGGACACTGCCAGGGATGGAGCATCCACCACTTCTCTGGGCAACCTGTGCAAGTGTCTCACCACCCTCACAGGGAAGGACTTTTATTTTAATGTCTAATCTTAGTCTCCTTCTACCAGTTTAAAGCCATTTCCCCTTGTCCTGTCACTATATGCCCTTCTAAAAAGTCCCTCTCAACGTTTCTTGTATCTTGTTGGTTAACCAAGCAGAGAAGCAGAGTAATTGGTGCAGGAACCTGCTTCAGAGGCTTTCATGCTACCCGCTCTATTTAGCGCATCCCTTCCCTTGGGGCATTACCTGGATATCTTCCTCCTTCTCCGGCAGCGGTCCATGCTGCATCAAAATGTGCCTGGAGGCAAGGTCTTGGTGTTCACAGAACTGCTGAGCCAAGCGGTAGGTGCTTTCATGCAGGCACTGCAGCTCCTGCAGCTCTTCCCCAGCCACCTGCATGGAGAGAAGAGGAGAAGGTGCCCATGGGGATGCTCCTTCCCACCGCAGCAGTGGCTTTTGCCCTGGCTCTGCCCTCACCTTCCTGTCCTCCAGGTACTCAATGTCAGCAGTGTTGTAGCCGTCCCTGTGCCCACGGCTCAGCACCCGGAACCGCCGCCGGCCAATGGTGTCCACCAAGGACCTGCCATCTGCCAGCAGCTCGATCTGCCTTATCTCCAACATGCAGCCGTAGTCAGCAAAACTGGAGGGAGATGGAGAGAAAAGAGGGGTGAGCTGGGGTACCAGTGGTGAGGATGCTCTACTGAAGGCACCACCTTCAAAGGAGGGAAAAACCCAAGAACTAGCTGGCAGGAGAGGGAAATTTTGGAGTTACCACTTGCTGCTAAAAGGGCAGGGAATAGTGAGCACACTGCCTGCACTCCCTTGGATTTGCCATATACCAAAATGACTGAAGTCCTCATACTGCCCTGATATACCGTGGCCCTGACACTACCATCCCTTGCAAAGACATCCTCCCAAAGCCCAGAAAATGTTATTTATCTCATTTCACTTGAGCAGGACTGTAGCACAGGGAGGATACGGCATGTAAATACATGTATTTAACAGAGTATTTGGGTTAGGAGTCTGGAGACTGAACCCATCCAAGACCCGGATGCCATAAGGAACATAATGCCCACACTGCACCAAACAAAAGCTCATTTAACCCAATGTCCTCTCACAGCTCGTTAAGGGCAGAGTATGAGAAATGTGGAAGTTTTCAAGTGCTCACTAAGAGGAGCTGAAGGTCACAGCCAGGGAACCATGCAGCTGAGACATCTTGAGAGAGAAGCTGTTCCTACATCACTGTATTTAACAGCAAGTGCTGGTTATGCCCACCTCCAGCACCAGACCCACTCCTTGCCATGGCTGTGATGATGCTGGAAGGCAGCGAGGTCCTGTTTCACTCTACTGCATGGTGAATGCACGATTTCCCTGCTGGGTTTATCAGTGGGGTGGAGTGGGATAGGAACCCAGATCCTTTTCTTTGAACCCCTTGGGATTTTAGATACTTGAGGCTGGGGCAGAGAAGAGTAAATCAGCCAGGGCAGAGGGAAGCCACCTTGCCCCAGAGCTCACCTTTTCCCATGTTCATATATACACATCCCGAACCTCCTCGTGCCGGTCTCCTGGCACCGCCGGATCATGAGACGATAGCGAGGCTCGAAGACGTGCAGAGGGCAGGCAATGCCAGGGAAGGACATCGTGCACACAAAGATGGGGATGTTCTTAGTCAGGCTGAGGGACAGGAGGAGAGATCACTATGAAAGCTCCTGGAGTAAACCCCATCCCAAGGGCTGCTCCCACAAACCAGATGTGTCCTTTGCCCCAGGAAGTGATTCCCTGGAGCAGAGCAACACCAAAGCTTCCACCTGGCTTACCAGGAACCCAAGGACAAACTCTACCCACAAAACAGCTCCTTGCGGAGATGCTCCCTCATCCCCAGGTTCCCCATGGGGCACATCTGCATCCACCCAACCCTGCTGTGACATGGTCCTAGAAGCGGGACAGACATCACCTGAGCAGAACCATGCCACAGCAATGGTATGTGGTGAGGACAGACCCCTCAGGCCCCCGTGCATGCACGCACATGCACAGTGGAGCAGGTCCCTGCTTACTTGGAGAGCTCTGCCATCTCAGCCCGGTGCAGGTCCCTGCGCTCAGCCAGCTCAGTGGGGAAGGTGGCCAGTATGATGTCCTGCAGGAGCACAGTGGGGCTGTAGCTTCCAGCCTTCAGGTACTAAAAGAAATGAGACCCAGAAATAGGTTGGAAAAGAGCCGGGGGGGAGCTCTGATGCTGAATCACACTCACTTTTATTAGAGCTGAGGGTAATTCTAGATCAGAGAAAATCAGGGATAAAACCTATCAGTGGATGTCAAGCCATCAAGCAGCTCCACCGAGACCTCCAGACAAAGCTCAGACCTAGGGCCTACCCCATGCAGTGTCCTGTCTCTGACAGTGATGCAGTCCTTGTATGACAACCTAATTTCCCTGATGATCTCATCCGAATCCCTGTTCATTAAAGATTAAATCAAATCTCCAGGCCATCAGGTTTTCCATCCATTTCCATTTTCAAAAGTAATTAGCATTCACTTCTTTCCTTCTCTCTTTCTCCCTCTACCTCTCCATCCTGTTTACAATTTCACTAAATCACTGTTGCATCTTCTGGAAATTAATCTCTTGGTCTTAATTATCAACAGTCTAGTTATTCCCATATGAGTGGAGCTGACACCTCTGTGCCAGGGAGCTGCCAACATAAGAGCATTGCTCCTTCCCACCCCAGTCCTGGCTCTCCCTGGGGCTCCATCCCACCGGATGCATGGCCTTACCTCTCTCAGGCTCTGTTTGCAGAGGGGGCAGTTTGGCCGGTGGTCCAGGCAGCGCTCGAGGCACTCCTTGCAGAAGGTGTGCCCACACGGCGTCGTCACTGGCACAAAGAACATCCTGCAAAGGGACCAGCGTCAATGGACCACAGAAAGAACATGGGGCAAAGAGCGCAGGTAAAGCCCAGCAGAGAGAGACTTCACAGAGCCTCTGTTCACAGGGTTGGGTGCCCTCAAGGCTGTCATTCCCCATGCCTGGCTCAGTACCTTGCTTTGGGAACCCTGGCTGGTCTCAGCCCCATGGTGCAGGGGTCCCACTGAGTGCTCAGGGACTTGAGAAGCCCAGGCTGGTGCTGCAAGGGTAGAGGAGGACAGGGTGTGCAAATCTGTGGGTGCAGCTTCTGGCTATCCCCAGCTTTGTGCCTTCATCTTCCTTGGTTCATCTTGCTGAAAGCAAGAGATTTTGCTTCCAGCAGGAACAAGATATTTCCCATATCCCCTCCTACCATTTCAAGGGAAATCTGCTGCCTTCCCCAGCCCTCTGCACTAAAGACAGCAATACTGCAGGGATGCAACACCATGAAAGCTATCTCACACTGTGTTTTTCAAGCTCTGGCAGCCCATGGTTATGAAACTCACCTTCACTTCAGCTGCATTGGCTAAGCTTTGCTTGTAGCTCCTGTTAATTAAGTGTAAAGGTTGCTACCTGGCTTATTCCTTTAATTAGCAGTCTGGGCTCAGACTGTGGGACTTGCACAACAATAAAAGATGAATTCCAAGCCTGAGCACTGCTTCCCATCCCTGCAGGATCCCCATGGACCTCATCACTACACACATAGCACCCCCTTCTGCAGTTACCCAGACACACAGTAATGTACAGCTCAAAAAGTAGTGATGGGAAAGTGCCTCCTTCTCCCCTGCCCCGAGAGCAGAGCCAGCAGCAAGCTCTCAGGTTGCTCACAGGTAGCTCCAGGATCAGAAGTGAAATGGTCTTGGGAAAGCCATGCTCAGCACTGAGCCCTGACTCTTCCTCGACACTGGTTCCCTGGTCTCAGAAGAGACCTAAATTCACCTAATGCAGATCAGATACAGCTTTGATCTCTCTCTCTGCTGTGCCATTTGCCCATGTTGTGCCCAGATCTGGAAAAAAGCTGCCATACAGCAAACCTTGACCATCATGCACATCCAATGATGCAACATCCAGCCTCTGCCAGCAGGCGCTTGCACAACTGCTTGAGGTCCCGGGCCATGCCAGAAATAACAGCCTGGTTTGAGCATGCCCTGTGACAGCACCCAGGCCTGAGTCAGCAGACAGACACTTGCCCTACCCTGTCCCCTTTCCACCTCCAGCAGGCACATCGCTGGGAAATGCTCCTCTTCGTGTTTGTAACATCCCCATCATGGATGTTTTTTCCCTGGGGCAACACCTTCCTGTTCCAGCTTCCATCTACAAAGGGCAACCATCACCTTCAGTCTTTGACCTCACTGAACATCCCCACCTCCACACCAGCGTCTCAAGCAATGCAGACCCAAAGGTGCTGCACCCTGAGACAGGGCAATCTGAGCAATTACGGCCTGGCAAGGCAAAGCATGCCCCTGTCCCCCCCTCTTATCTCTACTGAAACCTGTGTTTCAGCAGTACTGGGGGTTGAGTTCGCTATTAAGATGTGAAGACAGATCCGCACCAGGAAAGAAAACCCAGTAGGTGCTAATCCGTCATCCTAAAAGCTCTTCTGCTGGAGAACTCACCGCATGCAGAGGGAGCACTCCACGTCAGACACACTCAGCAGCTCCCAGCAGGGCTGGATTATTTCTTCTGCTGTTGTTTCTTCTTTGTTATCTAGTGTCGAAGAAGAGAAGGGAGGAAGGAAAAGGAAGGAAAAGGAAGGAAAAGGAAGGAAAAGGAAGGAAAAGGAAGGAAAAGGAAGGAAAAGGAAGGAAAAGGAAGGAAAAGGAAGGAAAAGGAAGGAAAAGGAAGGAAAAGGAAGGAAAAGGAAGGAAAAGGAAGGAAAAGGAAGGAAAAGGAAGGAAAAGGAAGGAAAAGGAAGGAAAAGGAAGGAAAAGGAAAGAAAGAGAAGGAAAGAGAAGGAAAGAGAAGGAAGATTTCAATACTGAAAACTGATCTTTGCTTTCTGATCTTGTCCTAAGGTGTAAGTAGTTAACTGCCACACAAAGTAGTTAAAAACACAACTGCCAAAACGTGGCATAAATCCCTCTATTCACCCACCTGGGTTCATCTATAACTCTTACATCACTGGGTCTCATAGTACTTGGAAGAGGAAGGTGGTGTCTCCCTATCCCTTTTTGCAGGCAGGGAAACTGAGGCACTGGGAGGTGAAGTAGCCTAAGAAACTCCCAGATGGATGTCTCTGGAGACCTGCCATGAGTCATCACCACCACTTTTTGCAAAGCCAGGTATGTGGCTTCCAACCATCTGGCTGGAAGCTGATGGCACATTCATATCAATGGAGGTGCCACTTCCCATAATACACATTCCTCACAAGGGATTTTAATCTAAATCTGAACCAAACTAAACCCATGAGAACCAAAAGAAGCCTTTCCCTGACTCCACACCGGGAACAAGTGACATCTGGCTTTAGCAAGAACTTTTCGCCAAGCTAGACCCAGAAGTTTGTTCAACACAGGATCCTCCTCACATGCATGAAGAGCAGTGAATGTGCTGACCAGAGCTGCCCCATTGTGTGCCCTGGGACGTCAGCTCACTGAGTTGGCACACAGCACAAACACTAAGCTTTCAATGCTAAAATGGATTTTAAACAAGTATTTTGCATGAGATGAGATTTTGGTACCTTTGATGACACTCACCTACCAACCACTGGCCCTGCCTCTCTGCTGAAGTCTCCAATTCTCGTTGTTGCTCCAGCTGGGAAAGGGTAGCTGTCCCCTGGCTGTGCTCAGACTGAGCATCCCCTTTGCCACCTGTCGGCTCCCCCTCCTGAGCCTAGGCACAACAGAGATGAAATTGAGTCCATTAAAAATGATGTTTTGGGGTTTTATTTCCTGAATGCAGTTTGACTTGGGTGTTCAAACATAAGAATCTAAAATCTTAGCAGAAGTATTGCAGACTAAAGCTGGGAGAGGAATGGAGACAGAAAGCACCTCTTCTGTTTCCCCAGTCCCCACAGCACCAGCTCCCATGGTGTCTTTGCTCTCCCACCTTCCACTACCTGCAGCTTCTCATTCCAGCATGCCACACTTCCATGTGGCTATGATCCTGCACAGCCTCTCCTTATCACACCTCATTTTCCATCATTAGAAAACCCCAATTCGGGACATCCCAAAGGAACATTAAGTCCCATTGCAGACTGAGATCATTGCAGGCCCTCTTACCTGAGCTTTTGCAGAAGGTGGGAGCACAGGGCTCCCTCCATCGACCTGGGGACCAGTTGAGCCCTGATGAGCATCACCTGAGCGTGAAGCAGCCTTGTGTGCCTGGGGAGCATCCTCCTGCATTAGGATCTGCAAGGAAAAAGTGGGGCTCAGGGAGTGCTGGGAGAAGGAAGCAGGAGGTGGATGTGCTGCCAGGCTCTGTCTTTCCCAAAAGCAGCCTCCTGTTCACCACAGGACACGTCAGGGTTTCTTGTTTCAGTGCTGGCTGAGCTCTGTGTCAAACAAATGCCTTGGCAGAACATAAGGAAGAAAGCAGCACAAGGCAGTGGACAAAATGGTGTATTATAAGGGCTGGGAGCTGTGTTCTCCATCACTCACAGAGAGCAGGAAGAGAGTGAGCTGGGGGGGTACAAGGTCATTCCTCATCCCCCTGACCTTTCCCTGCTGGAGGGCAAGAGTCTACTCATGGCATGAAGCCTCCACGCTGGGGACAATGCCAAAGGCCACACCAGTGATGGTGATTTTGGTACATAGGTGGTGCTGGCCTGAAACCATCTGCAGGAAAGACACTGGCTCTACACTGGCAGCTTTTAGCTGGTGCTTTGCCTTGGGTAACTACTGAGGCTGCCTCAAAGCCCACCTCATGCCATGTCAGCATCTACACACTGCAAAACCTGAGACTTGCAGGTATAGACTGAGGAAGGGGAGCTTTCATGGGTGAACCTGCATTGGAGCAATGGGAAGGCTCTTGGACCAGGACCCAATGTCCCTTGATCCCACCCAGAGCAGCATGACTGTGACTGACATGAGTCCTTCAGAGGACATGGGTGATGTGAGGCACAGGACCCCACCACAGTACCACTCACTTTCTGCATCTCTTTCTGAGAAGGGTGGAAATGGGGACTGAGTGCCAGGCAGTGTTCCCATGCCTGCAGGGCTTCAGCTCTCTGCCCCATCTCCAGAAGCACCTTTGCTTTCCTGAAGAAACCCTACAGAGCAGAGAAAACCTGTGGTGAGGATGAGACAGTGACCAGTTAAGCACATACCCCTTCAGCGCTGAGGGAATCTCCCTCCAGCCTCCTCCCATCCCGAGCCAAAGCACCCGGACACGCTGCTGCTCCCATGCTCAGACTTGTCTAAAAATTACAAGAACCCATAAAATGGGACTCTCCCAAAGTGCAGCAGTTGCAGAAGCCAAGCAAACAAACCCTACAGTGACCTACGGAGGGAAGCAAGGGCTCTGCCTTCGAAGATGCAAAACAATTACCAACAAGTGCTTCACATAACAGCAAATGAGTTCCCAGGGCTGATTTCTCCAAGGTCAGCTCAGCCTTTGTCCAGCACTTTCTTGAGTCCCAGCTGCAATCCTATGCACCAGCATAGATATGTGCTCTGTGAGCAAGGATGGACATGGCACCAGGCCTGGATTTGCAACGTAATTGAGTCTGGCAAGTGTGTTTCTGAGCAGGGTGAATCCAATGGGTTGAATTCAGGAAAGGGGGAAACTGCTCCCGTACAGTAAGATTTGGCTCCAAGTGCAGCCAGTCAAAGGGGTCTTCTCTCTGCTCACCTCATGGTCTCTAGGCTCAGCCCTGCACACAGCATCCAGGTCCTCCAGCGCCTGTGCGTGCTGCCCCAGTGCTGCAAATGCTTCTGCCCGGCACAGCCGCAGGGAGCTGGCATCTGGGGCTGGAAAGAGAAAAGTTATCACTCATGGGGAATCCACGATGAGGCAGCAGGGCTGGAGAGGCCACTGTGGTTTACAACCCCTGCCTCACACTGAGCACAGACAGATCCTGCGCTCCTCTTTGGCAGGAGTCACTGCCCTCATAAGGCTCTGCAAGGAAGTTATTTCCTTTTAATATAAGTTTTAAACTCTTTAAAGCTCTTCCCTTTGTTTTTCCCCATCTCACCCAAACGTTGTTAGCCAAGGGGCCACACCACTGCCTTGGGGCTCAGTCATGCTGGGATCTGGGCTCTCATCCATCCTTTTGGGATGCATCGAAATGCCATACATGTAATCCTTACAGGGGCTGTTGCCACAGGAGGCTTTACAATGTGATTCACCCAGCAGAGCCATAATAACACATCATCAAACAAGCCTGCAATTACCACGACCTGAATTCCCACAACTCCAGGGAGCCCACCTGGATGTAATCCCAGGGCAGAGGAGAAAGTAGAAGAGTTCTAGGATCTGTTCCCACCATATGACTTGTGTTTTCCAAGAAAAGGCTGAGACTTCCAAGAACACAGGAAGGGAACTGAGCACCCGGTTCCTCATCAGTGAGATGTCACTGATGAGATCTCAGTGGTGGTGACAGGCATTGAGACCGTCTGCTCTCCTGCTTCAGGGAAACCCCATAAAGACCTCCCTTCCCACCAGCACTGCCAGCAGGGGAGTTGGGGTGGGGGATGTCTGGGAGTACAAGCAAACAGTACCACAAAAGCCCACATGGAGTAACCAGGTGTGGTAATGTTTGTGGGTTTGAACTGCAGAGACTCCCAGACCCACCCCATTATATCACAGCTTGCCATGAAGGTGACCTACATCCAGGGCTGTGCTGGCTTTTTAGCTAAGGCAGTGGGGCTCTGCACCCAGCCCTTCCCACACCACTGCCTGCATCCACTGTCACCATTCCCAGGCACCTACCATGTCTTATCATGGAGGAGGAAGCTCTCCCATGGCTATTGCCTCCTCATCCGCTATGCTCAGCATGGAGCATGGGGAGACCTTGGTCTCTGCCTGGTGCCACCATAACCCAGACAGCATCTGCACCAAGGCTGCACTAGTCACACTGATCTGTGCAGCAGAGCAACACCTGATTCCTCCAAGCTTATCTTCATTTATAATGTTAGCTGAGAGCTTATGGGTCAGGTCAGGAAACACGGGAACTCGCTGCTCAGTATCCTGTCCCAAACACACATCCAGAGATGAAATATTCCAGCCTCTAATAACAGGAAGGGATGAGCAAATGGATACAGAATCTAGAGGCTTATTTTCCATGCGGGCAAACCCATGCTATATGGACAATAAAGCAACTGATTTGGCAAAAGAGATGTGTAAACGGGGGCTATGAATTCTGCATTTCTCTTCAGCTGCAGCTGGTTTTGATCTATGATATCATTAGACATTAGGGACGTAAGCCAGCTGGCGGCCCAGGCAGCTGATGAGTGACTGATAGCACTCACCAGCCTCCTGGCTCCAGGCACGTCAGGATGCCTCCTGTGTTACGTGTTACGGGGCATTTTTTTGTTCACTTATTAAAAACAGAAGATTAAAAGTTGACAATATACTTTCTCCCAAGCAAAAAGAGAGCTGCTGTGCATGGAGGGCTGAGCAGGGCACCGCAAACCAGCCCATCGTGTGACGCTGAACCACATTCCTGTGGGTTAAACATTTATCAGTGGTTCTGTTTGAAAGCAAAGGGAGCCCATAAGAAGCTGTGCAGCCTGAAAGTGGGCTGCAGGAGCTGAAAAACACATCCCAAAAGCACCACCCACGTGGCTGAGCCTGAGCAGCACCAGCAAGTGTGGGTTTATGAGAGCTGAGGCTGGGACTGTAATTTCCTCCTTGCCCTTAAACTGGACTTCCCCCTGCTCTTCAGGGAGCAGAGCATGCAGGGGAGGCTGAGGACAGAGCTGGCAATGTTTCCTCTTTATACTCACAGAGGCTTTTTAGAAAGAGATCTATGATTGTACACCCCAATCAGACAAAAGCCTGGCAATGAGGAAGGAAAACAGCACTGGAGAACTGAGCACATGCATCTGAGTTGAAGGATGGGGTAGAGGGTATGAGACAGATGCCTCAGGAGGTCACATAAAGGGACCTCCTTTCTGCTGCCAACATGGGGATGGGCCAGCCGGCTCAGCCCTTTGGTTCCAGGCATACCCTGAACCTCTGGAGCTTGTCTCATAGCAGGCGATGAATAAATGTCTGCGCTGCGGGAGCAGAGATGCCTGCTGTCATAGAAACGCCAGTGCAGAAAGGACCTTCTGCCTCCATCCTGCTCCAGACGCATTGCATAACTCTTTTTATTTAAGTATTACTCTCGAAGGAATCCACTTACAGCCACATATTAAAGCAGATCAGCCTTCCCTGGGCCCCTGGCCCTGCAGGCAAATGTGGCCAGAGCTGGCCACAGAAAGGGGCCAGGGCTGCCCTGTACCATGGAGCTCAGCCAAGGCTGTGTCCTTGCCAGGCTCTGGGGGCAAGGACATGTCTGTCTCACACTGGAAAAGTCGCAACCACTTTATGTAATGCCCACCCCCCTGGGCAGAGCTTTTCCTCTGACCCTGAAATATTGCTGTGTGGGAAGATGCAAGAAGCTGTTGCTCTTTCCTCTCCAGCCACTTGTTAACACCAGAAGCATGTGACCGATGGGACACAGGCTCCGTGTCCTCCCTGTGGCCCTGGCAGCCAGGATGAGCAGCACGGCTTGCCCAGCCACCTACCCTGGGACACCTTTAGCCACGAGAGAGATGCCTCGTTATTGGATCCTCCCTCCTAGTCCTGACTTTCCAATACTTCCAGCTTCCCCGGTCTCCCAGCTCTGGACCATGCCGGCTCGGAGGGCACTATGGCGCTGGCACAAAGTGGCATTGGTACTCACCTGTTCCCCCATCCCAGTCCGAGCATCCTCAGCCCAGCCCCGCACCCCAAACCCGGCAGTCCCTCGGTCCCGGTGGTGCTTACCCAGCTCGACCCCTCTCTGTGCCATCCTCAGCGCTTCCTGCACGTCCCCACGCGTGAGGCGGTCCCGGACGCGGGCCACCAGCCCGTCCAGCCGGCTCTCCAGGGGCACGCACTTCTCCAGGAGGCCGCAGAGCACCACGCTGCTCCTCGCCCCCCCGACGCCCAGCAGCTTCAGCCTGTCCTGGCACAGCGGGCAGCGGGGCCCCCCGAGGCACCCCTTGCAGACAGTGTGCCCGCAGGACACGGTCACCGGCTCCCACAGCAGGAGGAGGCAGGACGGGCAGCGCAGCACGTCCATGCCCCTGCTCCCGGGGCCGAGGGACTGCCTGCCGGGGCTGCACCCCCCGAGCGGAGGGGACGTGTTTTCGGGGCCGCGGCTCATCGCTGCAGCCGAAGAGAGGGAGCCGGCCTTAGGGCGAGCGGTGCCCGCACACCCCAACCGCTGCCGGGTCCCAGCGCATCGCCCCGCTCCGCCCCGCTCAGCCCATCCTCCCCGGGGCTCCCGCCCCGTCCGGCCCGGCGGAGGGCTGCGGGGCCCTGCGGGGCGCGGTACAGCCCGTCCAGCCGGGGCAGGTCCCCCCCGGGCAGAACCGACGGGGGTGCCGGTGGCGGAGCTGTGGGGGCCGCTATTGGCTGCCGCCGCCGCCCCGCCCCGGCCGCGTTTCGTAACGGAGCAGACGGTACCGGGCGCTCCGCGGAGCAGGGTCGGTGCGGCCCCGGGCGGTGTGCGGGGACGCGGGGTGCTCCCGGATGGGTATAGGCTGCCGAGGACCGCCCAGGGGACGCGTGGGCTCCGAGCAGCCGAGCTGCGGGGGGCAAGTTGGGGTACTCGGGGATGAAGCCATGCGGGGATGCTGGAGACCCCTCCGGACCAGCAGGGGTGCAGGGTGCGGGTGGATCTGCGGCACTCTGAAGCAGGACCAGGGTGTGAAATGCCAAGGGAGGTTTTTCGGGGTGCCAGGGAGCTTTGGAGTGCTGCCGGGGCTGTCCTGGAGGAAACGGAGTACTCTAGGATGGGGATGGGAGCGTAGGATGCTCCAGAGCGGCTGGGACACGGGATACCTGGGAGCAAGGGGAGCTGAGCAGCCGGCCAGAAAGAAGGGTGCCTCAGCTAGCTGAGGCTGTGCAGAGCAGGACTGCGGTGCAGCTTGTTGGGGTGCTCCAAAGCACCTAGGGCTAGTGAGGCTGGGATGCACCAAGTGTCCCTTTTTGGACCCCACCATGCAGACCCATCAGGATGGGATGTTTGGGGGGAAAGGGGTGTCCCTCCAGTGTAGATGGGAAACTGCATCTCCCTCAGATGCTTTACTTATACAGAACTGAATGAGTTCAGACCTGTATGGGGTCAGTCCCAGCCAGGATGGGCTCTGTGTCCCGAAAGAGATACATCCCCTTGCCACACAGCCATACAGCAAGGGACCGGCAGCTCTTGCATAGCAGGTGCTGGGAAAACCAGCTGAAATCTGACAACTCCAGAGCTTAGTAGATCAGACTTTATATAAGAATGATGCACATTATACAAGGGCTCTTTGTCTGCCTCCAAAAATAAACCAAACCCATGTACGCGCTGGAAGGGATGCTCTGGGAGGGAGATAACTAGTGGGTCATAAGTGCTGGTGAAACCCATGCCTCACTAAGGGAGTGGCTGGTGATGGTTTAGGCTGTAGAGCAGGTTTTGTTTCAAAATCTACTGTAATTATATTAAACAGCTTATGAGTGGTGTTAAAAGCTCAACAGCTAAGTATTTTGTGTAGGCTTGGAAGGTTTTATATATTCCTCCGTTATCTTTTTGAGTGATCCCTTCATACTGGAGAAATCTCAGGCAATATTTAGCAGCATAGCCCTGAACACCTCCTGAGTGTGGCATTAAGGACAGCAGTTGCCCAGGAGCTTTGTGGGGCTGTTGGGGACTCTACCCCATGGGCAACATTTTCCATGTTCCCCATTGCAGGATCAGTCTTTGGTTGCCCTCCCAGAGGGACCTGCCACATCACTTTCCCCAGCAGTTGTCCCATGGGCATTTCTCAGATGAGCAAGGCTCATTCATATCACTGTCCTCTCATGGTTTAGTTCTCACCACGGCTGGTTTTTCCACCAAAACCTTCCTATTCACTAAAACAAAAGATTGCCACCAGGGAGCCCTCACCCGTCTCACCTCTAGGCTTCCCCTCAAGGACACATTCATGGCTCCTGAGCTGTGAAATAAGGGCGATTTTAGCTTCTGTGGCCAACTTTGCAGCGATGCACTTGAAAAACGCTCCTATAACCTGTTTGTGTGGCTCAGGGTGGGAGCAGCCAGAGTCGGGTGAGGAGCAAAGCATCTTCCATCACTCCATCAGACACTGGGCTGTTCCCTGGGACCTGCTTTGGTTTTTTTCCCCACCTCCTGATTCACTCCACAACCATTCTCACGTGTGTGGGCTCTCCAGCGCCTCATAAGCAGTGAGGAGGATGTGCTGCCTTTGCATAATGTGTTAGAAATCAACCAACCAGGACACATACGTCCATTGAGAACCAGGCTTCATTAACACCAGGGCAAGAACAATTTGTTTTCTTCATTCCACCCAGAGCTGAGCTGGTTCTGAACTCCAGCTGCTTTCTCTTGTCACTGCTGTGTTTGTGCTGACTCAGTACATAACTGCAACAAACATAAAGCTTTAAATGCTGAGTGCTAACCCTTCTGCTGGCCAGATGAGGACTCCACGCTTTGTGTAACACAGAACAGATCACACTGTGCTCAGAGCTGTTTGCAAAGCACAATAGGATTTAGTTTATATAATTTACTTCCACTTTAAAGGTGGGAAACAGCCCAGGTCAATGCAGAGTGAGGAGTTCAGGTGTCAACTGCAAGCAAAACCAGCTCCTCTGGCTCCCAGCCACAGGCACCATTTGTGCACCTCATTAATGTGGTCCAGGCTGCTGACAGCACAACATGGGGATAGGGGATCCACACAGGCTGTTTAGTACATAAATCTTTGTCGCAGGCACTGACATTTGATTTTGACACATGGGGGGTTAAGGAGTAGCTCAAAGGTGACAACACCTTCCCAGTGGTGCCCTTTTATTGTCCAGAGATTCCCACATACTCCTTAGAGTGTCTCCAAAGGCACTACAAGCGCTTGCTGAACAGCAGCTTGCACCCCGAATGTCATGACCCTGTTTGCACACAGCTATACCAGCTCTGCACACGAGCCTCCTGCCAGGATGAGCCTGTCACCATCAGACCTGAAAGTCCTGTTGCACAGAGGCAAAACAAGTTTTCCTGTTCCAAAGGCAGCTGCAGGAGGAAAATGTTGGCATTGTGAATGGGGATCCCACATCAGCAAGGGCCCCTCAGGGCTGATGCTGTCATGATTGTGTAAGAGCCAGTGCAGCCTCCTGGGTGATCAGGCAAAGAGCCAAGGTCAAATCCAGCCTCAGCCCCTGTGCAGACCCACTCACGCCCATGTGGTTTACATCAACCTTTTGCTGCCAGTCTGCAAGCCGCCAGAGTTGGTGTAGGGAACCATTTTTACATCTCAGTACGTGCAAACATGCAGGGAGTTATTTGCATCATACCCCTCCCAGCCTGTCAACAAACACATCAGCTTCCTGCAATTTTTTGCTTTCTTTGCATCATGGTATTTCTAGATCCAGGATGTTATTCAACCACCCCGTTTCTCTTTGCCACACATGGTTCAAAGCCAGTCCTGGGAGTGAAGCAAAAGGAAGTGGAAGCAGGTGGTGTGGGAGACACTTCATCTGGACTCACAGCTTGCCTTTTATAACAAGCATTGTTTCTTTCAGGTCTCTATGCAATAAGGGGAGCTGCTCCATACCTGGTTTTCTCTTGGGCAGAGGCAAGCAGATTGCCACACCGCTCCTTGGTGTTTGGTATTCAAGGTCTGTGCTGTGCTGGCTAGGTGTGGGGAAGGGAGCAATCATATAAATTACATGGTGTGGCTCCTGTATGCTGAAACTGCTGCTTGACAGCTCAGAGAGGCCCTGACTGCCTTGGTAAGGAGGATCAGATGTAAACAGGGTTGGGGAATTAAAGAAAACGTTAATATTTTGCTTTAAAGAAAACTTTAATATTTTCCCTTCTGAGTCATGCAGGCTTTGCCTGAGGCGGCATCATTGTTCCTAGAGAAATGAGTTGGCTACTACGTGGACTGGCAGGACACAGAGCTGCGATGTAATGTTCTCTCATGCTCATGTAACTGGGCTGGTGCCTGAACTCCTGGAAACTGGAGAGTCACCGGGGGACAGCCGAGATCCGTATCTGGCTCATTTTACTCTCTTGAGCGAAATATCTTGGCAAGAGTTTGGCAGAACATAAACACTCGGTCTTGGAAGCAAGTCCCACACAAAATGCATGGAGATGTCTTTTTCCATGGGCGGTCATGTACAAGCCACGTACCCCTGAGATGGGAGAACAGCT
The DNA here is from genome assembly GCF_037157495.1 of Lathamus discolor. Lineage (NCBI taxonomy): Eukaryota > Metazoa > Chordata > Aves > Psittaciformes > Psittacidae > Lathamus > Lathamus discolor. The sequence goes on along the minus strand of NC_088893.1, from coordinate 14,398,046 downwards.
AAAAGCAACGTCAGAATTGTCCCCATTATCCAGGGGGAATCCCTAGGATAGGTGACAAGACCATGGTCTGTGGTGCAGGGTGCTATATGCTTGCCTTGACGCTTTGAAGTTGTTTTATTTGTGTTTCAAGTGGAGCTGAAGATCCCCCATCTGTAGGGGATCCCACGGAGGGGCCCAAAGTCAGCACAGCTTGTTCAGCACCATCTAATCCTAGGGTGCGTAAGAACACGGATAACATAACCAAGTGATTAGGGGAGGAAAAGCCTTAAGAAGCCCACTCTGAAGACATAACTCCACCTCTACACTGCAGCAAGCTCCTCCACTTCCTAGAGGGTTGGTGTCCCTGGGGAGCTGTGTCCTTGTGGGTCAGATCACATCACCAACTTCACCTTCCAAAATGAGAGAGCTGACGTATAACCCATCATCACTACAGGGTCAGACAAAAGCACCGGCTTCACGAGCTGCTGGGTGCCACATGCCTGACCGGGGACGTGTGTCCAGGGGTGATGCTGTGGTGGCCCCTCACTGCAGCGCAGGGACTCACCAGGCTGCCCTGCCCTGCTCATTCACCAGCCCGTGTGGCCTTGGCTCCTTGCCGCAGCAAGAAGTGAGTATGTGCCACCTCCCTCATTCCTTCCTTTTCTTCCTTTTCCTGTTGAGCTCCCACCCACCTGATGGAGATGCCAGCAGGGCTGGCAGGGACCCAGCGCTGCCTTTTCGCTTTGCCAAAGGAGGCTACAAGTGGCAGCGGGTGAGCTCTGCAGATAGCAAAGGATGCTCTGTAGCGATGCCTCTATCCTGCCATGGGCAGGGCAGGTCCAGGGTCCAGCTTGTCCCACTTACCTCACACCATAGTGGGTCCTAGAAGGGTGGTAGCTGTTGGAGAAGCCTGGCTCCCCTTCATGGGGCAAATCTTCTGGTGCTAGCAGTGTTGTCTGGATGCAGGGAAGTACGGGCATGGTGGGGTCCTGCAGCTGAGCATCTGCTCCACAAATACTCCCTTCCCCAGTGGCCATGAGCTGCTGGGTAAATGCTCACCCTGACTACACTGCTTTGGGGGCTGCAGATCTTTCCCCTGCTCTCTGCCTTTGGTGTTGGCTCCTTTACAGATGTTTTTCCAGATGAGCTTTTGTGACCGCTTTCCACTAACCTGGTCTTCATTCCTTCAGCTCCAGAATCTCCACCACCACCAGCCTAATAATTCAGTGTTCTTCTTCATGAGGACATCTTGCAAAACCAGTGGCTCAGATCCCAGCTAAGACCCATATCTGACCATGAAGGAGACCTGGGGAGCAATGCTCAGGGTCTTCCCACGGCTCCCTTTCCCCACAGCCAGGCAGTGTGAAGCCCTAACCACAGGCACTGGGCTCATTTCAGGCAGGATGAGCAGGGCTGTGTCTCATAATTGCGGCTGGAAGGAACCACAATTAAGGTTCCATTCAACCCTAACCATTCTATGGTTCTATGTACATCTGCCTGTGGGCTCCCTGGCTGGCTGCAGCAGCGGTGGCCTGGGCAGAGCTCTCAGCTCGAGGTGCAGAGGAGGACTTCTGGCTGTGCCTTTCTCCTTCCGTGGGCTGTTTCTCCTCCACCTCTCGCTGCACTTTGGACAGCAGGTGAATGTGTTTGGGTGAGTGAGTCATTGCCCCAGCGCACCCTTTCATAACGCACAGACGTCACGGCTTCTAAAGAGGTCAAGTTGTTTGTGCTCAGCAGAGCTGTCACCCAGAAACCTGTCCCAGTGGATCTGCCAGAGCACACTGCAGGTTTTCCTTGGCAGGAAGCCTGGCACCGTTTCTGGGTGGATTTTAGGAATGGGAGGTTTGGAGAGTAAAGAGCCGGCTCCGCTCTTCCGAAAGAGCAAATGCAGGAGTCCTGGAAAGGTTTGCAGGAGAGAGAAGGGTGCTGTGGAAGTTGTGTATCCTTAGAGTCATTTTAATATGAATGAATCCCAGGCAGTTCAGTGACTATAACTTTTAGTTGTGAATTAACTTAGCAGAAAGTCTTTATTTACAGGTTTTCAGAAGGAAGGGACAGGTTGTAGGAGAACGCAGCACAAAGAAGAGCAAATGTGAGTGCTCTGCAGGGAGCAGGGGCAGAAGCAGGGATTTACCCTCCCGAAACACCCTTCACTTGCAAGATTCAAGTTCTCTTTGGTTTTTAGTTTCCTTATTATTCAGCACAAAAATAGAAGAGTCATTTCATAGGAAGCCTCTGCCTGGCTCTCTGCAGAGATTAGTGGATCATAAGCAGGGCTGCAGGAATCAGCTTGTCTGGGAAAGTCAGGATTTCTGTTTCCATTTCTTAGTGGAATGAAAAGGCAGCTTAAAATTTTCCATGAAGGCCTCTTGGGAGCAGAGGAAAGATTTCCTTTTGATCTCTACCTTAGTGAGGCTTGTTTCCCTAATAGGACTCTTTACATAATAAAGCCTCTAGATGCAAGACGAGAAAAAGCATTGCAAAAACAAAGGTCCAAACTTTCTGTTCTGAAATTGTTGACATTTATAGAAAAAATGCCTCTATTTGGGGCACTTCTGCATGAACTGGTATGGAAATCAGTTCTTTCTCTGTATCTAAGCTCTACTAGCATGTCTGCTGCTATGAGTTCCTACAGGTACTGATGCTGTGAGCAGCACCAGCAGAGGTTATTATATAAAGAGGAACAACTGCATGTAAACAAGACTTAAGCGACTCCATGGCTGCCAGTTTCTCTTGCTGGTCCTCTTTTCCTACTCCACCCCTCCAGAGCCTGACACAACGGGTGTTCAGCACGGCTCTGTCCTCGCTCCGCTCCCAGCCAGCTCAAGGCACAGCAGCCCCAAGGAGCCCCAGACTGACCCTTGCAGATGCTTCAGGCAAATGAGGTTGTTGAACACCCCGATGAAGGCAGACCTCATGCCCAGCAGTGCTTGGGAAGCTGCTGGCTGTCACGTCTGTGTGCAAACAGCTGTCTTGGCACACGGAGGTCATGCTGGTGGACACGTCCTGCAGGACAGCCACTGTCCCCCTGTGGCTGAGGGTTCTCAGCATCCCCCAAAGCCAAACGTTCCACTTTCACTTTTTGCCTCCTCCACTGAGTGTTTTTAGAGTCCCAATCCACGTGGCTGGCACCAATGCTCATTCTTGATACCCATTCATGTCACCTGGTTTCAAGCCAGGGCTGCAACACAATGAGGACTTGGGGACACCAGAAGTGGCTTTCACCCCCACAGCTTTCTGTGGAGCCTTGAGCACTTCAAGTCAAGGCATCACATGGGTGCAGAAGGGGAGCAAGCTACGTGAGGATGAGGTACTGAAGGTAGGACAGAATGTCTCTTGTGCCACAGGGATCTGGCTGCATGCATTTGCTTAGCACAGTGGCCTGAAGCAGGGAGCGTAAAACATAAACAGCAACCAGAAGAACTTTACTTGGCCCAGCAGTGTGGGGTGCACCCAGTGCTGGTGCTAAGGCCATAAAGATGCTGAGATTTGGTGCAGTGTGAGGTGACATTGGTTGAGCCAACTGCAGACAGCCTTTGCCCTTCAGCCACTTTGGGAGCTGGGGCACAAGGTACAGAGGACAATGTTAAGGTTTTTAGGCTGCCGTCAGCTGAAAAGCAGAGACTCACCCCGGTCAGATGCAACACCTACCAGCTCCACCTGAACATCTACAGGCCTGCTTGACTTCAGAAAACAGTCTGGCACAGCATGTTTGAACAGTTTCCAACCTTTAACTTAAAAAGCAAAGGCAGGGCCTCCCGTTTTCGTGTCCAGACATTATTCCAAGAGATTTCCATCCTATGGGAGCGTGGCCTGAGGGGACTGTAAAATGCCACAACCCCATACACTATTTGGAAGTAGGTTGTGTCTTGTGCAAGAATCCTGTGTACTTGCACAAAGGGGAAACTAGTATATGTAAAATAACCCCATACAGGGTTATTTTACATTAGGCACCCTTGTTTGTGGAACAATAAGGCACTCGGACTCAGCCTTTCCCTGCTGAAGCCAAACCAGTGCATTGAAACCCAGTTTAGCTTTCAGGGATATTTGTTTTTCCCATCTTTGTGGTTTTCCTTTAATCTTTGTGCCAGACAATTAAGACAACATTCCTCTGCATCTTTCCTGCTGGTTTTTGTGATTATATGAGAGCCAGCTGTATTTATTCTATGAAAACAACATCTAAAGCCATGCTCTGTGGTTTCAAGTTAGATCATCTATGGTGTTGGCTCTTAAACTCGAGCTGGTCTGAAATCTGCATTATTCGGGAACATACCCTTAAAAATAAACTCCTTAAGGAAAACCAATCAAGGCAGTGAGGCAGAGGGGAGAGCTTGTTCTCAGGTTTGCACTGAAGTTCTTGGTTGATGGGGAGATTTCGGGGAGCCCTAGAACACAGCGGAGCGGTTATGAAACCCAGCCCCGCTGCCACACGTCCCAGTCCCGGTAGATGGCGGTGCCACATCATTTATCCCTATTTTTAACTCCTTTTTCCCCAGTTTCTGCCCTGGTTGGGCTGCACACACACTGGGTGCTGGGGCAGCGCTGCGGAAAGACAGGATGCTCTTGGGGTTTGTTCGCCTAAAACTGCTGTTCGTATGGTTTTGATGAACGTGAAATCACAGTCAGTTGTATCAGCTCAGCCCCAGGGCTCTGCAACCACTTGTGCAGCCCATCTGTCCCTGCTCGAGCTGCTCCATCCCATAGCAAGCAGCATGGAAGGGACAGGGAAGGAGAGTGATACTACGTGATTTAGGGGGACTATGCAAAGCCAGGCAGCCAGAGCCCTGGATTTCTCTCCGCACTCTTTAATGGTGTTGAACAAACCCTGCTCACGCAGATCCCACCTCGTTTCCTTGGCTGTTTCCCTCTCAAGAAAGACACACAACACTGGATAGGCAGTGTGGCTGGATGAATAAATAGCAGTTCTCTTTGTAGCCTGCAAACACCTTTATTTGGCTAAAAGTGGCCCAGGCCCCATCCAGCACATGCTGCTGTTCACATTCACACCTCCTCCGTGTGCCCAGGGCATGCACTGCTGATCCAGGCTAGTCCTTGTCTTCCTTTTCATCGTCCTTGTTGCTGCCACGGGCCTGGGGCAGGAACAAAAGGAAAATGAACAGCATGTGAGGAGAGTGCTGGATGGTTCATGTATCATCCCCTAGCACCGCTGGGTATTTGGTAGCACCCACAGAGAGGGTTGTAGGTGCAAACCCCACAGGGCTGGTGTGCAGAGGGGCAGGTAAGTCCCAGCACAGTGGTGTGGTTACCTCTTCCAAGTTGCTGTCGGAGCTGCTGCTGCTGCTCCTGTCCTCTCCCCCATCTCTCTGCAGAGGCTAAGAGAAAAGGACAAGCATCACCAGGGACCCTGGCACCCCATTTGGTGTTGGTGCTAGAGTCAGGGACATGGCTGGTCTTGTGGATATCTACAGCCTGGCTTTGCACTAATGGTGCTATGGAGCCACATGTACCCATGGCCCCACAAAGACTTGCAGAGCCAAGAGCAAGGATTCAATGGTATGTGCAGTGCAGACATCACTGTCTACAGCAGTTGAAATAGGAGGAAAAGGAGAGGGTACTGACTAGGAATACTGGGACCAAAGAGAGAGCTGTCTCTCAGTGAAAAAGCCATGCATGCAGCATGATTTCCAAGACACAGCTCCATCTACCAGATGTGTGGGGCTGCCATGGGTCAGATACTGCTTTCCTTCACAGTCCGGATGTAAATCAGGTGAGGCTGGTGCTTTCCAGCACCCTGCAAACCCTGGCTGCTGCCTGTGCCAAGCATCCTTCTCCACAGGGCTCGGTGGCAACCTGGGAGCTCTGCACCATTCACATCCCCACTCCACTGTGCTCACCTATACAGGTGGCCCTACTCCATAGCTGCTTGCTCCCCGAGACACAAGCCCCCAGCTTCAGATGGCTTGAGTTGTGCTGGGCTCACCCCAAGCACCATGCTGGGGACTTTTGGCTGGAAACCCCTCTGACAAATGGTTCAGCAGCTGATGAGCAGAAAACTCCATCATTCCCCTACCTTTGTCTCTTCCTTCTTGTCCTCCTCTTTTTCTCCCTCAGTCTTTTCCTCTTCTCCCTTCTCTTCTTCCTTGCCCTTTTCCTTCTCCTCTTTGTCCTTATCTTCCCGTCCAAACCCTACAAGAGGGCACAGAGGGAGGTTCATTGCCAGCGTGCCGCATCCTGCACACACAAACCCCACAGGTCCCACTGGTTTCACACCGAACACTCACATTTCAGGATTGTTGACATTTCAACGAAGCCAAAGAGCTCTGGGGCACGACACTGTCACACCTACAGCACAGAGAGACCCTGAAGGAGCAACAGCAGTAAGGGGAGCTTTTTCAGGGATGAAAACATCTCTCTGGATCCCACCATTTGATTTTCTCTTCTCCATCTCAGAAGAGGCCCTGTGCACTTTCTACCCCCTGAAACAGCAGGGAAAGGGGTAAAGCAGTCTGTGACCTCCACAAGAAAACCCATCAAACAGGACCAGAACTTGTGCCCAACCAAGCAGCACCCATTGCCCTCTGCGCAGGGAAGCAGCAAAGGGAGGGTGACAGAGGCAGACCAAGAAACCTCAGGGCAAATGTGCACGGAGCACACTTAAACCCCTGGGAGTATGTGCAAATTACAGCATTATTCCAAATTAAATGGGGATGAGTCAATAGAGAGCAGGGGTTGGGGGTCCCAAGAAGCCCCAGGAGAAAGGAGACCTCCCCCAGGGACACAGTGATGAGAGGAGGGAGATAGAGACAGCAGTGAGCAGGAAAGCTGAGAGCAGCAGCAAGCATTGATGGGGTGCCTGAAGAGTGACAGATGAAAAGGAAAGAAAGCTTGCTTTAAAAACAGCAGGACCAAACAAAGCCCAGGAAATCACCTTGTCCACAAATAGCAAAATAAAGCAAAGGGAATGCAGCAGGGGCAAGGGATCAGGTCCCTTCTGCACACAGGGAAGAGTGGGATTGTTCCCATGCCGCAGCAGGTAGTAGGGAAACAGTTTCTGTTCCAGCCACTGATGAAGGGAGGCAGAATATTAATGGTTTCTTTTCATGGTTTTTGGCCAAAAATTACATCATCTGGTTGGTATTTGGGCCTTTAAAAGAGTAGATAACATTGATTTGTATTTTCTAGACAAGTTTCCCCTGCAGGGCAGTGGGAAGCTGTGGGGTTTGAGGAAGCATAGGGGGAGAGATAGGTTGGATGGGGAGAGGAGGAATATGGGAAGTGACTGATAAAAGGCAGAATCGGTGCAAAGTTAAAATCTAATTAATAACAAACAGTAATCTAATTCATCTTTGTAATTAAGAAGTGCAACTACTGATTGAAAATAATTACATTTTAATCTAAAATCATTAAAAATAATCGAACAAAAGAAAAAGCAGCCCCTGGGAAAATGCAGGAGGTGTAGCTGATACCTTGAGATCCAGTCCTGCTCACCAAAGCTGCTCCACAGCTTCCTCAGTGTGTGTTCAGCCTTAAACCTATGGGCGCTGCCCCTGCCTTGTGCCTTCACTGCTTGGGTTTGAGCAGGTAGGAGAGGCACAAGGTGAACAGAGATACACAGATGTGGACCCCAAGCTTTGCACTAGGGCTCCCCTGTGCTCCCACCTGAGGGGATGTCTCCAGCATCCTTTGCAGCCTCCACCATGATCCATGGCCCAGATGACAGCTGCCAACGCTCAGCTTTATCCTCATCCCAGACCAGCAAATCCAGTTTCGCCAGCGCTTTGGCCATGCAGCATTTTGGGCAGCCAAGTTTCCCTGCCCCAGATGGGCTGGTTCATTAGAGCCCAGACAAGCAAACCAGCAAACCCCAGCCCATAGCTCCATGGCTCTCACTGACATGCTGTGATTGTCCTCCACGGCTGACCAAAGCACAAGGAGCATGTGGATCAGACCACTGCCTAGCTGTGTATTCATACCCCACCAGATACAGTAGCCTGGATGGCCTTACCCCACCAGTACAACAGGCTTACAAGTCACAGTGCCTGCCCCTGTCTCACCCAAGGAACCAAAATCCTTCCTTCAAGCATGATGCCCAGTTACCGTCCCCAAGACCACACTGAGCACAAGCTATCCCAGGGATGTTCCTGCTGCACCTTCTGCTTCACCCTGCCCTCCTGCTCTGCTTCTTCAGCCTGTGGAGTTGATATGTGAGACTCTAAATCCCCTCAATGACATGAGGGAGACAGGAAAGCGGCTTACCTGGAGCTGATGAAGACAAGTGGCCTCCTGGATGCCTGGCTGGCAGCTACCAGGGATCTGGGTATTTGAGTGTTGCGGTCTCCTCCCCAGTCCCATTTTGAGAGCAGAAAAACTGGCTCTGCCACGGACAGCACATGACACTGGGAACATGACCAGTCCCATGCATACCTGCAAGAGGCATTGCCTCCAGCACGGGCAGGAGCAGAAAGACCCTTTGCAAGCAAGCCAGGGCAGCTCTAGAGGCTGCAGACATCCATAGGAGCCAGTCCTGGGATGCAGGAAGACCCATAGAATCATAGAATAGTTAGGGTTGGAAAGGACCTCAAGATCATACAGTTCCAACCCCCTTGCAGGGACACCTCTCACTAAACCATGTCATCCAAGGCTCCGTCCAACCTGGCCTTGAACACCAGGGATGGAGCATTCACAGTCTGAATGTGCTATGGTCAGGACCCTAGTGGAAATAGAGAAGAGGGGATTTGGGGCGTCCTTAAAACCACAGTGAGAGGAGCCTCCAGCGGGTCATTGCTCCACTCCCGGTGAGAGGTGTCAGGCAGCTCCAAGACGTCCTGGCAAGGCCAGGCCAGGCAGAACTCAGTATTCCCAGCTTCCTCTGATGCATGTCCTTGCTGCTGGCTTTCACTCCAACATATCATTAAGCAAATACCTGTCAGCAGAGAGCAGTTACCAGCAGGTCTAAACACTTGCATAATGTGCTTCCCCTCTAATGCAATGCCCTCGTTTCTAATAGCACCAATATGGGATAATAACAGCAACAATAATGTCAAGAAGGGCTTGTGTACCTGAAAGCTAATTTGTTTTCTCCACCTAATAAAAGGTATTACCTCTCCCGCAAGATTTGCCCCATTTAAAACCTTCAACTCTACAACAAATTTGCTCCCGCAGTCATTTGACTTTAATTTACAGTAATTGCAATATGCACGGAGCCCCCTCCCACCGAGTGAGACTAACCCTGGATAACTCAATGCAGGGAGCAGGCAGCTGTACAGAAGTCACTTGTCCTAAAAACCAACCATGTCTGCCTCAGGCCTCCTCCACCGGAGCCCTAAATGAAAAGCAAAACCACCCTCAGCGGGTTTAGATCAGAAATAAGGGATGTGTTTTAACAGCAAGGGTGGATAAACCCTGGAGCAGCTCAGCAAAACGGGTGGCAGAGTCCCCGCTGCTGCCAATTTTACAGTCAATAGCTGTGGTACTTTGGAGCAGAGATGCTTCAGCTCACATACAAATCACTCCGGGAACTCCTCGCAGCCAGTGTTGGGGTAAACCATGGCAGCAATCCTGCCTGTCCCAGCAGGATGAAGCCACCAGATCGATGCAGCCTGGGGTACAGTGCAGAAACCTGGCAGAGATGTGCACAGGGAGCATAGTTGGGGACCCTGTGGATCCATGGAGGCTGTGTGGTGTTGGGACCTGATGGCATCCAACCCTGCCACCTTAGGAGGATCCTCCTCTACAAACACCATGCTCAACCTTATTTTTAACTGCTGCCTTACAGCACAGGGGTGGCTGCCACCACCCAGCAGGAGAGCAGAGTGGAACCTGCAGCTATGTCCCGGTCCCAACCCACAGCCCATGCAGGTTCTGCTCTCACCCTGCAGCAGGGTGACCCAAAACACCAGCATACAGCCACCTTTGAGCTGCTGTCACAGTGCAGAGATTTGAGGGACTCACGGAAAACATTAATTAGCACAGTACTGAGCACTTACAGCTTCTATTTCTGTGCACTTACACCTTCAGCTACAGAAGACCAATCTCTGCTTAAATCTCATAATCACAGACCACTGTTTATTTAGGATCCAGTGTCCACACCTGGGAAAGAAATGCCTCCTCCTGCCACAAATTCTCCCCTTCCTGCCTCTGAGTCAGGGCATTTAATTTGTGCTGTAGGGGACGTGGGACATGCTGTCCGCTTGGTTGTGCCACCAGTGGCAATGTAGCTGCTGCTTCTTTCAAATGACAACAACAACTGCTCATCCTGCCTGTGTCAGAGGTTTTGCTGCTACCGAACGTGTGTGTTTTAATAATGAAAGGGAGTCCCTGGGAAGCTGGTTGGAAAAGGGCTGGGAGCACATCCTGGAGCACATCAGGAGGACCAAGCCTTTCTTATGTTTTAAACCTTTCCGCAGCAGCTGCCAGGAAGCAGCTTTTACAGCTGCAAATAACAGAATCTCTCCCAAGGAAAGAAAATAATTGTGGAAAGCTTTTTTCTCTTATCCCCCTCGAGTCCCTGCCAGCATCTTAGCTAACTCTTCTCTATTCTCAGCCACCTCTTACCTCCCCAAACACTACCACAAGTGCTCAAATTACTGCCAGACCTTATTAGGTTCATGCACAAGGCAAGGCCAAGCAGTAAGACCTCCAGACAGTTGGATGCTGAATTCTGATGAATCCTTTGGGTAGGATGATTTCAGCAACTGTGGATCTGTTTTAGTTGGCTGTCTATTGCAGTCCTCACACTGGCACACCAGTGAAGCTGGTGCACATTTGATTACTGGCTGCTGTAACAAAATCCAGGTGGGCAAAGAAAGAATTACTGTCTGCATCTTCAAAACAAATCACCTCATCTCCTTTAATTATTAAACTACACTAAAGCACTGCAGGTCAGTAGAATGTATCTGCAAGAAAAACAGCTGCTGTGCCATAACCCAATCTTATCTTTATTTCTTCTCCTCTGCCATTTCTGTATGTTTTGGCTTTTTAGCAGGAGCAAAGCTACCATTTTGCACTGGTGGAGGAACTGGGAGCTCAGCTGTAGGAGCCCTCACTGCCCAGCCTGGGTTCAGAGTCCTTTTTGCTCAGGAAAAGCCATGAGAAAATCCATGAGAAAAGCCCCAGCTGTCCCAGCCTTGCCCCACAAAGCACAGCCAGGGCTAGAAGAAAAAAAACACCGTTCTTGCATCTCATTGTGTTCATGCCCACTGCTACCTCAATAGCTTTTCACTGAAATGTGGTTGTCAAAGAAATCCTTCCTTTAATAATGCTATCAACCAAACCAAGAAAAAAAAAATACAGAATTTATAGTGGCACAGGTTTTTTTACCCCAGACATTTTCCTTTCAAGTTTAGCTGCCTTTAAGATGCAAAAAACCCAGCTCTCCCTGTAGAGATCTAATCAGTCTACCCATGGCTAAGGCCAGGCTTTATATATATATATATATATATATATATATATATATATAAAAATCAGAGGAGCATTATGCAAAAGGTATTCTAATAATAAGAACACTTCTCTACTACACAAATAGAGGAATGTTAAGCCTTCAGTACAGCTGAAACGTGCAAGACCTGCTAAAACCCAGAGGATTTTCCAAACAGGATTTGAGCATCGTCACCAATGAGCCGGTACAGAGGCAGGTGTGACATTCAGTCACCTCTGGTTAGCTATTCTGGACTTCTTGAAGTTTCATTTTAGCTGTGCATTTCTGCTCTTGTGATTCCAACAGAGGTTGTTCCCTCCCAGTGGGCAGGCTCAAAAGACAGACATTGCAGAAAGGAACAAAGCAGGGAACTTTCAGAGCACAAAGAAATAGATACCGTACATGAAGCTTCTGAGACAAATTAGGACTCCTGCTAACAGAACCAAATTGCTTCCTCTTCCCCTACTTTAATATACCTTCCAAGAAGAAGGAGCATTGCATTATAGTGTTTTTTACACAGAAAGTGGAGACAAGCAGTATCTGAGTTGTCTGTTGCTGACATGTAAAGCCACACTGAGGAAGTGGAATCCTCCTGCTAAATTCTCTCATTAAATTGCCCAAACACAAATCAATCTCTTTTAGCCAGTTCCCATTTATTGCTATAAAGCAAAGTACCCCCATTCTTAGGGTCAGATCAGCATTTTCCCAGCTCACGCTGAAGCAAGCACTCTGCAAGAGAACAGCACCCTAGTGAGAGTCCCAGTCCCACATCCCTGAGTCATTAACAGACATCTTCAGGCAACCAGGGCTTCTCTTCAGCAGCAACAGCTTGATAAGGAATCCTCTCTTTCCAGCTCTATTCTTTCCAGCCTAGGATCTGCAAGGTTCATAAATATTTGCCTTTTCTTGCACCTCCTATCCAATATTCGGTTTAATACCAATGCAGAGCTATCAGGAGCCTAATTATGTCTCTCTGACTTAAAAATCACACCATGATTTTAGCTAACTCTTTAACTAGCCAGCTGCTACTCTTCTTTCCAGCACTGGGAGAAGCTCTCTGGACTGTGAAGACAAAGGGCTTGTTAACAGATACAGCAGAGGGATTTCAGTGAGAAGATATAGTCAGTCCATGGAAACAGAGAAGCAGTCTGCACTTAAGTCTGTCACATTGCCCACCAACCTGGACTATGCTAATCACATCTCTCAGTGCTGTAGAAGCTGTCATTGCCAGACTGCATTTAATCACAGTCTTATAGCAGCAGCGATCAGAGTTAATCTTTTTCCCTTTAATAAGAGCTATTACATCACTCTCCAGCATGGAAACTACGAAGTGGGAAGGTCAAAAAGTTCTTAATTAGAAGGGGTTTTATTACTGTGATAGTTCCGTTCTAGCCTCAATAAGAGAGATCTGAAGTACAGGCAGCAAGAGCTGGAAGGCATCTTGGATATATGAAGCACTGTTTGAAGCCTGTGAAAACAAAAATCAAAATACACACATGAATAATTACACTACCAATCAGCTTTCCTAACCACACATTCATTTCAAACAGCATTGATTAATGCACGTAACAGAAGCCTTATGCTTGTTGGATTTTTAAGGCTTCATTTTAGAAATCAATTTAACATTAAGTTTTTGAGGAGTTTTATGCCACTGGGCAAAAAAATCAACTGGCTTCAAAACTGCCAAACAAGATCAAGTGCAATCCAAACATAGGACACTGTTTTCAAGAACAGATGAGAAGAATCCATTTCAAAGTGAGGCATAAGAATGCTGTGGCAGGAAGGAATAACACACCAACAGGAAACACCCATTTCCTACCACACCTCAGAAGTTTACAAGCTCTGAGAACCAATTTAACAGCTAGGAAGTGTGGGACTCTTGCAAGTTTTATTTCTAAGCTTGTCTAAAGTTTGACTTTGGACACCTAAACTCTGGAAAACAAGACTGCTGGATGTAGTATGTGTTTTCTGACCCATCATAACTGTCAGCGGAGACCATACAGGCTCACTTTTTGCTATGTAATCCATCTCTTGTGCAAACCCACAGACATTTATTAGAACTTTCAAGTGATTAGTTAAGGAAGCAGAATCTTAGACCATGAGGCTTGGCACACATAAGGATACCAAATTGGAAAAAACAGCATATCTATTTTTTAAGTATTACTTAACGGTTTAACTTTAGCATAACTGACCTCCAAAAACACTCCAGTGATTAAGGGATTAAGCACATCTGCTTTCTCTTTGACCTGCAGAGATCAGACATATATTATCCTGATTGGAAATTTGATCACATTTCTTCAAGCAAGATAAAGCTAAATCCTCGGTTGGCTTAAAATCACCATTGCTCCCCTGACTCTAAGAAAGCTAAGTTACAAGCTGCAGAGGACCTGCCTTGTAGCATGCAAATAAGAACAAAGCAACCCACATATGCCCAAAGCAAGCCGCATATGAATATACACATCATATCTTTAAATGTACTGCAGACAGCTGGAGAATTGAGAGATAATGATACTATCTTCAGTAACACCTGAGCATTTTGGAAAAGCCACACCAGGATCACAAACCTCATTTACTTCTGTCTCTTTAGTACTGTCAGCTCCCATTCCCCCTCTGCACTCACCGCCACACCAGCCTGAATGCAGCAGAAGGCATTCAAAAGCAGAAGGCATTCAAAAGCTCAGCATACATTCAGATGCCACAATTTGGGAAACACTGACCTAAAAGATCAGTTTGCAAGGCAAAAAAAATGTGTATATAAATGTGCCAACACAAAAAGCACTCTGTGGTGAAGATCTCAAGGCTGTAATCAAGTAGCCACATCTCATTCCTAAGAACTACGGTGTAACTCTTACCCCTGCAGCCGTTAAGCACGTAGTAAACTCTTTAGAGAAAGTTGACAGTTCTTTACACAGCACAATTGTCATTCTGTGGAAGAAGAGTGGGAAAACAATGTAATAAATGCAGTCTACAAGAATAACTTTTAGCATTCCTCTAACACATAAATACCTTGTTTCCATGCATATATAGCTGAATTAAACCAAAACTGATATAGAGCATATAAACAGTGTACAAAGCTCCAGAAGTTCCCTGAATAAATTAGGAAGTGGAAAGACGGAAAAACAAACAATTAAAGCTGAATGCCTGAAACAGCATTCAAAGGACAAACACGTCCATTCAGGAAGGAATGGTACTAACTCCCTTTTTTCTTTTACTGACAAGGGTTATTTTCTAAATCAGAAAGTCCTGCATATTTCATGTGCTTGCCAAGTATCTCCTGACATAAAAGAAAAACTTCATGTTATGCATTACTGTAAAGACCAATGTACTAATTTAGCTGCAGTACTTTTACAGTATCGCATACCTAACGTACTAAAAGATCAGCAAAGAGGTAATTAAGAATCACTTTTATACAACTGCTTTGTCATATTTTATATGTATACCCACTAACTAGCACAAGCTTAGGGCAAACATTCTACTTGACTAAATAAAAGCTTTCAAGTAGGGTTTCCTCTTTCTTATCAAGAAATATCTTTAAGCTGGAAGAAGAGGCAGCTGAATACTGCTGGAAGATAGTAATGCCACCCACTGCAACTTAAAACATACACGCAGAACTCAAAAGCCCTACAACCCATGATTTGCAAAGAATCATTAAACAGTTTAATCAGTATGTCAGTAATTATAAGCTACACATTTAGTGAGAGACGAACTTACTGTGAAAGGGACTTGGCTCTGTCTGTGGCTGTCACCTCTTGTTTCTGACCACGTAGAAACAAAGCTGCAGTTTTGTGGAACATTTCAATGGAGCATGCTGTCAGTTCAGCCAGACTTCTTATGGCAAATGCATGAATATCCTGCAAGAGTTAAGAAGATTCCCCAGACCACACATAAACTAGCAGCTTTTATTATTTAAGACAAGTGAATCACACAATGTGCTGTCACTACACTGCACCTTCAGACTTCAGGATCTGCACTCAAACTCTGGGAAACACAACTGTAACTCAGCAGCCAGGTAAACACTCTATGGTCAGTCACTCTCTTCCTTCATCACTCAGTTACCTCTACTGGTTTTCTAGCATCGTGGTCACCATCTCTGGATTCTACTTGTTGATTCTCTTCACTCTCTTTTTCTTCTTTAGGAAGACTACTGTTGAATTGTGCTATCCATTCATGAGCAGATGTCCTCACCTGTATGAAGATGTGCCATAGTATTTAATGACTGAAATGAAGCCCCTCTGCTCACCACAAAACATGGAGTACCAAATCTCTATGGAGGAAGAAAACAGCCATAACTCCTGAGCTAGTGAGAAAAACCAGAGCAAGTGATCCTAGTGGCTTCAGGTCAGCTGGCTGCACTGATGTAGTTGAGGGCAGTCATTTCTCCAGCACCGGCTGTTAGTTTACGAGCAAGACCACAACAGAGGTGTTTTAAAAACCTGTCCGCAGCATACTGCTGCCACTTGGTGGATCTGAAGGGTAGTAAAATGAAGACAAGAACAGTGATGCTTCCTCATACCAAGTTCTGAACATAGCAAAACCAGATGCTCTGTACCAAGAGGAGGGCTTCAGTGCATGACTGTAGGTTGATTTCACTGTGGTGGCTGAAGGCTTAGTGCTGACGGTTATCTTTGCCACCACTTGTAACTGCACAGTGAAAGGGCAAAGACACACTAATGTCTACTGATTCAGAGGCAAAAACATTACAGAACATGATTTTGCCTCATAAGGTCAAAGGAAATGGCCCATCTCTTTTGCCTACCATTGTCAAAAGATCTAAAACAAGGCTTGTCTTCATGTATTTGATATTTTCACAAACAAAACACAAAGAGAAGCAGTTCTTGTAAGAAATCTCCCCAGCTTTTAGAAGATAGGAAATAACTCACTGTGATCAGTTTGGCCGGGCTTGAGGAGATGCGCAACTCTGAAAACAACTCTGTTACTTCTTTTGTGAACTCTTCATCTCCTAGAGAACAGGAAAAGCTAAAGAATCCACACAAAGGACATAGACCGGAATAAGCAGCACTTCAATGCAGAACTAGTTCTGCCCAAATCTATCAACTATCTCCTTTATTTCTCTTCAAATAATCACCTCAGGCAAGATGTATTGAGGCTGGTCTTTTTAAATACAATTTATAAGGTAAGTTCTGAAACAGTGGAAACACCAGTGCCAGTAGGTTAACTTCTGCTTTCTTAATTCTGGTTTGGTAATTCAGGTAATTCCCCTTTTATTTTTTTCACAGGCAGCATTTTATAATGCAGTAACTTGCACATCACCTTGGAGAGCCTGAAATATCACTTAAAGCCTATGGTTCTCCTATTATATATGGCAGGGCAGATGTTAACAGTGGGGGGAAGGCTGTGAGATGCATCATGTGCAAATATAAAAGATACATTAAATGTTAAATGATAGCAAGTGCAGGTGTGTAAGCCCTCCCTGATGAGCCATTTAGGCAAAAGCAATGTGAGACATTTACATTTAAATCTGCATAATCCTCAAGAATCAGATGGCTCTTGTGCATGGAGGCACCTCTTGAGTCTTTTGGTCTGTGTGGCTAACTCTCATTTAACAAATAAATCAAAGGCTTTTTGCTTTCCCACAGGTTGGACAGCTCTGTTCACAGTTTTTCCCTCATAGTCAGGGAAACCCAGCATCTCTTCGAATTTGTACCTTGGCTCAAGGTCAGTTGTATGAACTGCCCAGGAGTTAAACAACTTTAATCCTCCTCTGGCAACAAATCATTCCTGCTACAGAATTAATGCACAGCAGCTTTCCAGAGATGAAGGGTATTGCTACCTGTCATGCTCCTGGCCACAGATGGCTTTAGGATTAAGCATCCAGCTAAAGAGTAACTTAATTTTGGCAACCTGCCCATTGCTAGTGACCAAGGCTGGTTGGTTCTACACTGAGAATTTCACCGAGAACAAGCTTGTTCTTCCAGAACCTGGGGCTCTTTTACCCTTCCTTTCTTCCTCCTCTTCTTCAAAGAATTCAGGTAAAGAAAATGCTTCTTTGAGCTGTTCCATTTCCTCTTTCAGTGTGTCCAACTCTTCTCCAGAGAGAGCACTTAGAACCGATTTCACCTGCACAGCCAAAGAAAGAATCATAAATCCAACAAGAAAAAGACAAGACAATGGAAGATGCAACACTGGTTTACACTGCACATAAAAACATCAGGCTGAATGTTAATAAGAAAATAGGACCTCCTACAAGGAAGAGGAATGAGAAAAAGATCTATTTGTGAAGACACATTAAATAATAATGGATTCTTCAGCAGTTACTCAATTTTTTGTTTAAAAAAAATGAATGACTTTTGAAATTGCATGTTGGTCTGCCCTCCTTCCTGCCCCAAAACAGAGTGGACAATGTCTGCTGTGCTTCTAACACTCTCCTTTTCTCTAGACCAAGGCAGCAAACAAGTGAGTATGAGGAAAGAGTAATTTGTGAAATGCTGTTGAAGACATGCAAGAACTGAGGGTAGCTGCGTAAAGAAAATGGCTTTAGGAGCTGAGGACAGGACATAACGCTCCCAAGGTAAATACCGGATCATAATGCAGGGGTCAAAGTGAAGTTGTGCAATCCCCCACTTTATAACAAGTTCTGAGCACTCGATTTTACATGTATATCCATATATTTCCGGTCTTTTTTTCCCTGCTCAGCTGACTTCAAAATAGAAGGCAAATTGCTCAAGGCCATTACCTTTGATTCACTCTCTCTGGAAAGCAACTCTAAGGCCTCCAGATGAGAAAGACCCTGAAACTCATCAAACAGTAACCCATAATGGGCTTTCTTCTCCGTAGCCATGGTAACCTCAGTAGCTGTCTGCTGCTCTTCTTTCTCCTTTGCCTCTCGTAAGACCTGAAAAATAAAAGCAGAGTACTCAGGTCAGTGCCAGAAGATACAGAGCAGGGGAGGAGAAGGGTTTTGGTTCAATAGTAAAAAAGGTTGTATAATGATGGGACTGCAAAAGAAGGGAGAAAACAATGAGCAACTGATACAGAACTGCCATACCTGAGATAATGTGGAGTTTCTGTTCATTAGGCCCTTTGTTTTTTTGAATCCAGGATCTCCCTCAGCTATTACATCCATTGTCTTTTTCCCAATGAATTCCAAGGCATCCAGACCTCCACTAATAACACTTTTTCCCTAGAAATCAGATTTGGATATAGGCAGCACATAAAATTCACAGAAAACTATACAACTGACGGAAATGAACTGGAGGATTTATATTGGCAGTATCATGCTGGACACTCACATAAAAACCAAATTGATCCTTGTCACCCTAAAATTCAACCCTAATTGCCACAAAGAAAGCAGCAGGACATGGAAAGAGCCACAACACACTATCATCCTACAGTTTAATAGGGCACTCAGCTGCAGCAATCTGACAGGAAATACACTTTTCTTTTGTTTATAAGCTGGTTCTTAAACACACTGAAGTATTTAGTTCTCATCCTTCCAATGAGAAAACACTAGACCTGTGGGTTTTGGTTGTTAACTCTTGTTCAAGCCTTAAAAGCAGAAGAAAGCTTTCTGTCTGCAGCTCTTCCAGATTCATGGGCAAATTGACAAGACAACAGATCACAAAAGCAGTTTCTAAGGGTAATGGGTTCCTTTGAAGTGCATTTCTCATGGTCACAGGAGCAAGCTGATTTCCAAGCAATATGGGCTAGTTTCACAGGAATTTTGAAGAGAAGAATGTATTTCATCTCTAGACAGTTCTGTGGATATCAGTGGAAATATTCCAGGAATGAGTCTGACCCTGCGTTTTACCTGAATACTCTAAAGTAAGCGAGCAGAGATAACAGGGTACAGAGGTGACATGCAGAGGAATGCACACCCCACACTGTCCACCATTAGGTTTTTTTGTTATGAGTCAACATTTAATCCTATCAAAATTCAGGACAACTTACACATTAAATACCAGTTAGAAGCAAGGCAGAGGATAAAGTTTGTCTGAAGGTTGGAACAGTTTCTCACCATTTATCCCACAAAAAATAAGAAGTAAAACCATCCTCTTATGATGTTTCAGATGAAAAGACCCCAACGCTCTCTTACACCCATTTTCCCTGCATTACCAACTCACTCACTGTGCTTTGGACAGCAGTAGAGATGGTTGATAATACTTCAAGAGCTCCGGCAATAGGAAAGGAACTGCCATCCCCAACTGCATCTGTGCTGCTAGCACCAGGATTTTCGCTTCCTGCATTAGAAGGCAGAAAATTAACTTCCTTGCTCCCCCAAAAAAATCCTGTCAGCTGCAGAATGGAGAAAATAATCAAACACCAAGTGTCAGCCAGAAGCAGGGATAGAACTGGTGTTATTTTCCTACCTTCTTTTCAGAGCGAACAGAAGCATTAGAGTATTATTTTAGCATCAAGATATCTACCTCAACATGCAAGATGAAGAGGAAGGCGATATTATTTTGGGGCTGATTATGTTATGAGAAGTGTTTCAGTGTTGTTCTTACAAAGTAAAAACTGACCTCTTGTAGCATCTCTAGTTTCTGAAGAGATTTCACTTGGACTGGGGATCCCAAGGGTTGTTTCTGCTTTTTCTATGACGTTTGAAATACCTTGACCTAGAGAAGACAACAGTATTACTTTAACCATACAACAGAAATCAGATCAGAAACAGGATTAGGGCTGCATATTGGGTTTTATTATTCTGGATTCCTCCTGTTTAAGACAGTTCACCCAGCACTAGAACCTACTGCTACCCAGCTTGCTTATCACTGCAGTGAACTCAGGTTTCACCTCAGCTTTTAAATCAAGTTGCAAATACTGGCTGAACAGCAGTTTAAAATACCAGCTGAAAATGATGCAAACACCTTAAAAGCTTGAAAGTAATTTTGTCTATGCACAATCTCCTTAATCTCATTGTACCTTTGATACAAGTTTTCTCCATTACTTGAACAATTCCCTTGACATTTTTCCAATAACTGCTGCTATGACAGAAATCCCCTTCTCTAGAAACAAGCTCAAAAGCATTAGCTGAGACATGAAGAATGGTTAAAACATATCAAATACCAGAAAGAGCCTTACCTACAGTAGCTACAGTAGCAGATGCAGTTGACAGAAGAGATTTCCCCCAGCTTCCCCAGTACCCCCATCCTGTCTGAACTGCAGCTGAAGAATCAGAGGCCTTTAACGAAGAAAAGAAGAGTGATGTAGATATTATGGTGAGAAGAGGAACACAAGCAGTCTGTGATGTGTCACTTTTGTGCAGCTTTTTCCTTTCAGATAAACACCAATGTGAATTTTCAGAAGAGGAGTGGGCCTTATGCTCAGCATTCTTTTGTACTCAAAGCCATGAAACGTGAAGTCACGCTATTCAGAGCTAGCACAGGAACACACCTTGAGGGTTTCAGCTGCAGGCTTTTCTGTGGCAGCAAGTTGACTTGGGGGTTTGGGTTCAGGTCTTCTCCGAGTCATAGGCACAGGCTCGATCTCTTGCTCTTTCTCCTGATTGCTCTCAGTGCCACCAAGGTCCTCTGCTTTCTGTTCATTTCCATCTTCATTTAAGGTTTCTTCTTTCAGACCTTCATCACTATCTTTTTCAGACATGACTACGAACACCCATAGAAAGCAAAGCAGATAAAACAATCACTCCCTTGCACACTTTGACATTAGTTCAAAAGCATCACATTTGTGTTTTAAACAAACACAACTAAGACAGAAAGCCCTCCACGTTGCCACACGTACCTGCAGGAACAGATTGTGTTTGTAAGCAAATGTGTACACCAAGTTACATCTGACTGGAAAAAAACAACACACTTGGAAGTTTAAAGTCCCACAGAACCACTCTGCTTTATCTAAGTGACACACCCTCTCCACAGGACAGAAATAGGTTGTCAACTCTGAAAAGCAAATGAAAGGTACAAGAGGTCCTCAGATAATTCAATACATGACTTGCTTCATGAAAAACAGTGAAAACAAATGGCCTGGGAAGGCTGCTTTGAAGGGGGCTCCATTAAAATGGGGACAGCTGTCAGAAAGCCAGACAGGGAGGGAGGCAGTGACTGGTTTGCTTCTGTATTTGGTGCTGAGGGTGTTCGCCAGGGTGTTAACACCACCCAGCACCTGAACCACACTCAGCCGGCACTGGCACTGCCTGCACACAGAGGATGCCGGTGGCCCATGAACAGCGCTGCCACGTCGCGGCCTGCTCCCGGGGCAGAGGTTTCTCCCTGCTCTCCTCCCGGCCTCGCTGGCAGCACCTCACCAGCTCCAGGGAGGTAACTCGAGGGGAACAACAGCAGCAGGGACAGGCAGGGTCACACTGGGCACCCTACAGATGCCAGCATCACTGCCGGCATGAAGCTGCGTCCCCTCGGAGCCGGCCACGGATGCAATCAGGGCAGCTACCCCCATTCACGGGTCCTGCTAGCTTGAAATGAAAGAAGAGGACAGCTCGGGGTGGCTCGGGACCCCCACCCCATTTCCCCATGGCTCCCATAGTAGTTAGTGAGCCCCCGCATCCTGCAGCTCCCCTGCCACCCCCTGAGCTACCCAGCCCTCCGGGCCTCCCCGTCTCCCCAGGATCCCACATCCCCCACATGGGGCTGCCTAGCTCACAACGGGCCCCTCACTCCCTAAACCCCCCTGCCATGGAACTCCTGGCCCATAAGGGCCCCCCAGCTGCCCACAAACCTCCCTACTGGTACCGACTCCCCCACAGAGGACACTCACGCACCCAAACCCTCCTCACTTTGGGGCTCCTCGGTCCCACAGAGGGCCCCTTCGAGCCCTTTGTACTCGCGGCCCCGGTTCCACCCTCCTCACCGACCGCGCCGGGACAGCTCCGCGCGCCCCCGCCGGGCGGACCGTAACCATCGAGCCGAGGCGCAGAGCGGCACCCCGCGGAAGTGCGGCCTGGCCCGGAAGGGTGCGTGGGGAAGCACATCCGGGCGGTGTGGACGGCGGTGGCGGAGGTGGAGGTGAGCGGCGGGTGGTGAGCCGGGGCCGGGCCGCGCTGCGCCGGTGGGGATTCGGGGGAAGCTCAGCTCCCCCCTCGCTGCTGAGGGAGAACCTGGGGCCGACCTCTCTGTTCTGCTGCCGGAGGGTGGTGGTGCCTGTGGGGTGACATGAGGCCGTCGGGGTCCCTCGGCTACAGGGTGGGTGTGTGGCGTGTTCCCGGCCCGCTGGAGCAGCCCGGCTTGAGCGGGGTTTGACCCGAGCGAAAGCAGGGTCGCTGGGGACAGGGTGGTGGTTCTGTGGAGTGCTGTTCCTGATGGTGTTTGGCTGACCGCGGACAGTAACCGTGTTTTCGTGTGCAGTTGGTCCCGTGCCCTTCGTGAGCTGCCCGTGGCCTGTGTCTGGCAGACAAAGACTGTGTACGTGGCAAAAGCCACTCAGCAGCGAGGCCTGCTCTGGTGTCTTGTAGGTTTGCTCCCAAAACTGTTTGGCTTTGGGTTGCCGGTGCAGCCGCTCACGCGAGGAGCCTTCACTGGTGCTGGCAGAAGGTGAACCCTCCATGCAGCCTCCGTTACACTGGCAACACCAGTATAATGGCTTTGGCCAAGGCCATGCATCTGTTTCCATTAGCTTCCTAGGAATTAATGACTTAAGGCCTCTGCCAGATGCAGCTCCCTGATTTGAAAGAGCATCAGAGGGTGGTCACAGTCACACTGTGAGTAGGAAGGTGCACTCGGTGCAGAGTGATCCATTTCCATCTATTTAGTGTGTGCTATTACCAGTTGGGAATGCCAAAATACATTTCCACGCTGTGAGACAGAAGTGGCAGTCGGTTAGAGCAGTCTGTGGTCTGTCCGGTGTGTCTGGGTTGATTGCTTCACTTTTCTTCAGGTATGGAGTGATGTTATTAGCAGTGAATGTAAAGCCATATAACTGGCAACCTCTTGGGCCCCAGTTTTGCGGGGCCTTATAAATGTGTGTGATTTTAAGTACTATCAGTACTTCATTGACCTCAGTGGGACTACTTATAGTGCTCTGAGTTAAACACAAATATGCTTTTTCAGGATAAGAGCCAAAGATGACTCACACAAGCATATGCATCACAGAGTTTTATCTTTGAACTGCTATTTGTTGTTACAACCTACGGTTTAATAAAGGTTAAGTATGTGCAGCTCAACTTCAGGTTCAGTTGTAAAACAGCCAATTTCTATTCTGCACGTTTCATCTTGCTTGGGCTTAATGCTTTCTGGAAGAATTGCAATGGAGGCACTGTACATGCTTTATCCTTTTTGGATCCTTTATCAGCTCCAGCAGCTGTTTTACATAAGCGTGATGGTTGAAGAATATGGATTTCACAAACCATTCTGTTTTTCCCAGCACTGGGCAGTGAGAGATCATTGTCTGCTTAGCAGTAATGGCTTTTCCAAAGCAAAATGCGACAAACAATTTCCAATAAATCAGACCTCGAAGAGTTTAATAGTAAAACTCAATGACCCATCACCAATGTTTTACCCATTATGCAAGCTCAGTGTGAATATATTGGAGAGCATATGCAATTACTGAAGATAATTGTCTTATGAGAGAAAATGTTGATGAGTATTTCTTGTGTTAAATAATTGACTGAGGTTCTTGATGTCGTTTTAGGAGTGTCACAGACTCTTGGAACTCTAACAATTTAAATTTAATAATCTAAAATTACAATAATACAGGCAAAGTATAGGAGGTCCTGGAATTATTCTCTAATAAATCTAAAACATGATTAGTTGGGAGGTTATTGTTTTAGAGGACTGTAAGTTACGTATTTGGTTTGGTCCTGAAGATGAGGGTTTGTTTTCACTGCAGAGCTGTCATCAGCTGTAACTGCCTCAAATGCTCTAAGGTCAGGTCCTGATGCATGCAAAAGCCATTAAGTGTGGTGGCATTTTTAACTGAAGGCAGCCGGGTTGTGGGGTGATGTGTGCTGATCTGTGATCACAGCACAAGTTTTGACAGGCTCAAATGGCAACTCCAGTACTTCAAATGTCAGTGGTCCACAGACTGCTAACGATCCTGCTTTAAGAAGGCTGCACAAGGTAACCAATAAGCAGCTCAGTTGTTAGCAGCTTTCTGAAGGCTCTGAAAGTGTCTTGAAAATAATAGGGGTCTGAAAAAGGAAGGTTAAACCCACACCTTCAAACAGAATAGTTGCTGATCAGCAGCAACCTTATTATTGTCTTGTGCAGCTGATGTGGCTGGGATGTTCTTCTCCAGAGGCAGCAGGTCTCAGCAACGCTTTCCCTAATGTGTAACTGGTGGAAAACAGGAACTAAAGAGGCCTTGGGAATGTTTTTAACCATTTAGCTGGGGGAAAGTAGCTTTTTCAGAACAATGGTATAATTCAGCTCTCGGCGTTGGTCTCAAATGAACAGACAAGAGGCATGATAGAAAACAGAGTGGGGCCAATTAAAAAGAGGGCAGATGGAGAGATTGCTGTTTACAGGGAAACAACCAGAGAGCCTGTTTTCCAGTTTCTCTTGCAGGATTCAGTGGGTGAGTTGGTTAGTCAAGCTTGAAGGAGAGTTGGACACAGCTGTCTTATTTGCCTTCTTTGTCAAACTGATTTTGGCAAAAGCCGAGCAGAAGTGGGTCAGTTAATATGTTTCTCATCGGATGTTGTCTGGAATCTGATTTGACCTTCCACAAATTAACAGAAAAGAATTCCTAGTCTGGGTAATGTGTTACCAGCAAATTTTCTCATGCTTGAATCTGCTTAATTTTTCTCTGCTGAAAAGACAATTAGTAAAAATCACCTGTGTTTATTTGTATTACATATTTTTTCATAAATGACAGGGTTTCTGTCTGCTTTAGACAGTGTTAACTGGTGATTCTGGAAGGATGGAAGTGTATGCATTATTTATTAAAAAATTGTATTCCTTTGTATTGTGATATTTATGAAATGCAAGTCTCCTGGCATTTGTTATTGGTAGAAGAAAAGATGATATATCTGAAATCACATAGTCAATGGAATGAAGTGAGGTATTCATTAGGATAATATTTTGGCTTGGGGCTTCTGTACTTTGTAAATTGGGGGGTTTGGGGGGCTCTGGGGCAGTCTGGATGGAATCATAACTTCAGGGAATGCGTATTAGCTCAGAAATTTTCTTGAATCAGGCTTCCAGGAAAACTGATTACAGATTTTCTCTTACTGGTGTTATCTCACTTTATCACCAGTTGGTTTTATTCTGGCTTTTAAAAGAGGAAACTCCTTGTGTGCAAAGAACAGAAAGGCTGTATCCTGATTTCCTGAAATACCTTTTGTGCACATTAATTTGAAGAGTGCAAATTCTGTCCTTAGACAAAACCTTTTTTCAAATTGCTCAGAAATACAAGCCAGCATTTGGGTAGAGAAGATGAGAAACAAGGTCTGACCCATGAGATGTGGCAGCATAAATCAGAAGATTTTCAACAGGAGCTTATTGTAAAACATACAAGAAAAAAGGAGGCAGAATTAGAAAATGCAGCAGCAGCAGCAAGAGGCATTGCAAAAAGGGAAGTATGTTTAGACATCAGTGTCCTGATACTCAGCAAGAGACTTCCTCTCTGTGGCTGTAGATAACTGCCACGAGAGTTTTCCCAACACAAGAACTTAGAAGCATTTTATATAGCATTTAGATATCTCACACTGATTGTGCCTCTAAAATCATGTAAGTACATGTATAAATGCTAAAAAACATAAGTGTGTGTGCTTTGCTTTTTTTCCTCGGGGCGAAATGAAAGACTGTCATTAGAAAACCAGTTGTTAAAAGCAGTTCTGGGGGAGAGAGGCAGAAATTACATCCTCTTTCTTCTTTATCTTCCTCTATTAAGAAAGCGCTTTTTCTCTGTTAACACATGCAGAATCCACTTTCTGACCGTAAAG
Organism: Lathamus discolor; assembly: GCF_037157495.1. Taxonomy (NCBI): domain Eukaryota; kingdom Metazoa; phylum Chordata; class Aves; order Psittaciformes; family Psittacidae; genus Lathamus; species Lathamus discolor. The sequence goes on along the minus strand of NC_088893.1, from coordinate 14,371,881 downwards.
ATAGTTCTGCATTTTGAGTAGTCTGAACAATTTGTTCTGTTTTAAAAGCCTTTTTCCCCTTAATGATTATTGTTCCTGAGGTTATTTATTTAGACGGGAAGATGAACATCCAGAGGACCCAAGGTTGTGCTAATGCCTTCTTACCCTTGTTTCATTGCTGTATTCTGAGCAAAGCTCTGGTTTGGAACCTGTTGGCTGACAGTTTGTATTATGCTAATTGAAATCTGTTTACTGGAAATGAAATTAGAATACACCATAAGCTTGCTGTCATTAATAAAGTTAATTCTTTTTCTCTTTTTTTCCAGTTGGATTTCCAATTTCCTCTTCTAATATTGATGGTCTTGAAAGTGCATTTGGATCCCAGACATTTTTTGTCACTGAACAAATCGAGAGCCTCCTCTCCTGTCTCAGAGCAGTACAGGCAGCTTAATATCATATGACCTTATTTCTTCAAATTAAATGAAAGAAGAATTTTCTCTGGCTTCCCATGAAGCTCAGCTATTGCCTGTTGATTTTGACTGTTAGTGCTGATCTTTCAGTTGGATTTGCACTGGAAAATGTAGCTTTTAACGGGACAGTTGCTTTTGGGTCTTTCAATGCATCCCTTCATACGGTGCCTCAAGCTTTAATAAGTTCTCCAGCACACCATGATATCATAGCCAAAGAGGGGACCAGTATTTTAATTGAATGTAAACTGAACATCAGCCAGTATGAATATATTCTTTGGTATAACTCCAGAGGACACCTGCTTGAACAGGAAGATGAAGGTGAGCTTTCCTGCTGCTTTCTGTCCTTCAGTATTCCTCTTTTATACAAAGTATCTGAAAACCTCTGGGACTTTATTATCATTTTGTCTTCCTGTCCTCCCATTTTTACAGTTGGGAGATGATAAGGAGAGAGCAAAACAAAGCCGTTTGCCCTCTGGCATGTGGCATGTGAATTATAGCTGAGTTCTTCTGTCTGAGCCCATCCATCCTGCTACAGTGGCACACAGAAGAAATGAGTCTGCATCCTACCAGATTCTAACTGATGTTCTATTTATTATTGCCCTGGTATATATTATATTTTTCCAAACGTGAATGAAACACAATTCTCCTCTGTTCGTGCCCTTTCCCAGCTGGCAGTCGGGGCTTTAGTTTTGTTACAGGATTTTTTAAAGCATGGGTTAACTTACTGCATTTATTTTCTGGTTTATGCACTAGTGTGACTGTGGAAACAAACACAATTTGTAATGGCCAATGATGAAATATATGCTATTTAACCTCTTTGTACAGAGGGAGAGTGTATTTTCCTAGCATTGGATCTTGGAGGTCTGTCCCTGCAGTTTTTAATTTTCACAAAATAATGTCTTTTAGAGACGCATGTGGTTTTCTCTATTAGTATTAATGAAGGTCGTCAAGCTAATTGATAGGATCTTCTCGGAGGCCATCTTTCTGCCTTAAGTAGTCAGTAACCTCTTTGTAGTTATAATGCCATCTGGAGATTAGTTCAAAGTAGAGTAATTAGAAGAATGAGTTATGAAAAGAGTTTTTCTCCCTAAGTTATAAATGCATAGGAAACACCGTAGAAAGCTAACCTCTTATTGATTTCTTTTTGCATGAGTTTTGTGTATCAGCACTGCATGCTCAGCAGAAAACTACATCTCAAGAAAATTCTGGGGTTTTTTGCCAACAGAGCCATTTACAGATTCATATCTTTTTCATGGGTCACTTCTGGCTCTGAAAATATGGAAAATTAGATTTTATAGAGACAGTCTTTCAACACAGTGTTACACAGTCAGTGAGAAGCACTAGTGAAGAACTAGGTTCACTGTCACAAAGACCTAGCTGTCCAAAAGCACTCAAGAAAGTGCACATGAGAAGAAGAAGAAAAATCAGAGTAGCAAGCATGAAGAACAATTTACCATTAAGCAGTAGGATTGGTAACTGGATTATGGCTCTCTGTATCACGGGCATGAAGAGGAAATTTCAGTCCTTGGTGTACTGTTTGTATTGTGCTAGAAATGGACTGCTTATTTCCAAGCTCTGTCTCCCATTGATGAAGCAACCATCTTTTGTCTAGTTTACCCAATGATTTTTGTTTCCTTAGCTCACTTTATTCCTTTTGACTCTCCAGGTGGCCGGTGGAAGGTTGCTGAGAATTCCCTTAACATCACAAGGGTCAGCTTTGCTGACCGGGGCCGATACACCTGTGCAGGAGTTAATCGTAATGACACCTTGTACTACACAGTCACCCTGAGGGTAACTTTCACCTCAGGAGACATGAGTATCTACTACATGATTGTGTGCCTCGTTGCCTTTGCCATCACCCTCATCTTAAACATAACCCGGCTGTGCATGATGAGCAGTCACCTCCGCAAAACAGAGAAGGCTATCAATGAGTTCTTCAGGACGGAAGGGGCTGAGAAGCTTCAGAAGGCTTTTGAGATAGCCAAGCGTATCCCTATCATTACATCTGCCAAAACACTAGAGTTGGCCAAAGTCACTCAGTTTAAGACCATGGAGTTTGCTCGGTACATTGAAGAGCTTGCCAGAAGCATTCCTCTTCCACCTCTGATCCTTAACTGCAGGGCGTTCATGGAGGAGATCTTTGAGGCTGTGCGAGTTGACGATCCCGATGAAGTTGGTAAGGAGGAAAAACAGCCCCAAGCCTGTGGTACCCAAGCTGCCATATACCCCATCAACCCTGAGATGAAGCGCAGCGATTCGCCAACCGGGGATTCAGACGATGGGTCCATGAATGAGCCAGGTCAGGAGATAGCTGTTCAGGTGTCCATTCACCCGCAGTCAGAAGTGCAGAGCATTGACACTGTTTCTCATGATAGCTGCCAATTTGCACCTTCTGAAGAGGGCACCTGTTGAGTCCAGTGATGAGCTGTTAAGGAAGCACAGACCACCCTAGGATGCTACAAGAAAGGGGTCTGCAAACAAGCTGCCTCAGTCCCATATGCACAAGAGTTTTCCAAATTGCCAGGTGCCAGAACTGCTACTGAAATCTGTGTTTTCTATCAGTGTTGATTGGATGATTTTACGTCTCTTAGAGAAAGGCCGTTTGGATTATTGTGCAGTGGCTTTTCTTTTTAAAGTGAGCTTGCTACACTCAAAATATCTACAAAACAGGAATTCTTTGTCCTTGGCTCCTTGGTAGCTTCTGGTACTTCTGATCTGTATTAGAAGTGGCCAAGCTGAGTGGTACAACTTGCAATAAAATCTTTTCCTTTGTGAACTCTTTCTTCCCTCACAAAGTGGAGCGAGAATTCCTTTGAGTCAGTGTTGTCCTTGATGCATTGAGTTGTGTGCTCCTTTTGAATTGCTTCTTGGTGTGTGTAGCCCATCAGAGCCATGGTGAGTTTGAACAAATCTGCTCTGTGTCGTGTGCTTCTATTTTGCTATCAAAATGTACTGTACTTAGGAAAAGAATAGGACCAGGATCTGCTGCTGGATTCGAAGAATTGCTGTAGTTTCAAAGCAGCTTAGAGAATAACCAGAGTTCTCAGTTTTCCATACATCTGCAGAAAACTTGGGCATACTCTAGTGTGTGGAGAGCGAATTGTTACAAAGCTCGTTGCTTAAACTTGGTGCTGATTGCCAAAGCGCCTTACCCTGGTTCTGTCTTACAGAATGGAGCAGTAACAGCACTGCCAGCACGGTCTGACTTTTGACTTTGCTGATTTCATTTACCATAGAAAATCCAAAGTTTTCTACTGTATTTGACATTGTTATGAGAAAAGAATGCCAGTAATTGCATAGTGGCATCATGTAAAAATTAATTCATCTACAGATCAGGTGTGTCATGCACTTCTTTCTGAACAACATTAGACTAAAGGAGGTGACACTCACTTTACTCTGGCTAGTACTTTCAGAAAGCAGTAGAAGAGGGAGTAGTTAGTGGAGGGACTGGCTGAGCTGTTTGCCAGCCACTGGTTACAGGAGTGGGGTGTCTCTCTGAACATGCCCTGTCTTATCACTGAAGGGAGAAGTGCAGGTGCTGACATCCACACACACATAAGTACTTCACCAAGGATCTCCTGCATGGCTGTAGAGATCCAGCCTCCAGGAGTTAGAGTGCAGACAAGAATCTAGTTTCTTCTCTCACTCTTTGGTGCTGATTTTTTTTTTCTTTTCTCCTTAACATTTGTAAGCTGTATCACTTAAATAGCATTTTGTATCCTGTTGAGATTTAGTAGATGTAAAGCTTGTAAGCACTCCACAAATTAATTTCTTACAACTACTGGAAGCATATTGCCATATAATTTTAACAACTTGGCAACAGGAGCACCATTTAATTCCCCACAACTCTTTTTCTTTCCTTATTATTACAGAAATGTCAGTTGAACAAATGATTCTGGACGGCTGCTCAGGATTCTTAAGAGGATTTGACATTACATTTACATGAGTAGAGATGGAAAACAAGCAGGCAGAGTGGTAAAACCAGGGTGGGGCCATCTGTTGTAATGCATGCTCGTAACAAAGGGTCTGAGCAAGTTATATTTATCAAATCATATTAGAGAAGGGGAAAGTAAAGCATCTGTTACCATTTTAAAGTACCTTCTGGGGAGAGCTCTGCAGTCAGCCACCAGTAAATGCACCCTAGTTGGCTTTGGCCTGTCAGGTAAGAGTGATGTTTTTCAGGACGGAAGAAAATTGCTAGCCTGGGTTATAGCAGCATTCCCACCAGCTTAGTACCATTTCCATGACTGTAGTAAACTTTATCTGCTTCAAGGGAATAAAGCCTTCTGCAGACAATTAGAGCAGTTACTGCCCTCAACAGGAACTTTTTCTTTGCTTGCATAGTTTGATGGCACTTTATGTCCAGGTGAAAAGTTTGTGTAGTTTTGTGTAACCTATCTGGTTTCTTTCAAGTTCTTTTGAGGTGATCTGTGTTAAAAGATACTCTTGTGGATAAATGCCCAGTTCTCTTAGGAGCCCTGCTAAGATGCTTTTGCCTTCACTTTTGTACTACAACAGGCTCTGCAGGTTTGTTGCACTTGCATGAGTGGAGATTTGTGGGTTTTACACCCTTTTGGATGTCCTAGTTGAAAGAGGTAAAGGCTTCAAGAATGATCTGCTTTAATCTCTTTTGTGCCACAGGCCATGAGGATTGTACCTGCGCCTGCCTTTTTTCCCCATGAGCAGTTCTCCTTGCTTCTGTGCAACTGTTGCATTGTATGCAGCAGTAGCATCTTGGACATTTGCCCCTAACTACATATGCATGTAGAGATGCAGCTACAAAATCAAAGCTCCATTTAATCTCTTCCGGAGAAGCAGCTATGCAGTTGTGATTGACAGATGTCTCATCAGAAGTGGCAGTTTACAGGCAGCAGAATGACACTAGAGGTGTGTCAGATGGGTGTCAGGAGAGCGGTTGCTAAATGAATTCAATCTGTTCTTTGATATTTACACTTTATTTACATAGCTCCAGGTTTTTACTGATCACAGCAACTAGTGTCTTTGTGTGTCCTGTTGCCAGTGGAGAGGCAGGAATGAGGATGCATAAAGATCCTCATAAATGCAGTTGCAGTGTCATTGCTGGATAGCAAAGCAAAGAGTTTTCCTGAGTTACTGCAGTATTTTGTTTGCTAAATTAATTTCATTCCTGGGAAGGAGGCTGTTTGTGAGGATTTCAGTAAATCAGGAGTACTTATTAAATGTAGGAACTGATCCTACTCGAACTGAATTAAATTAGAGCAGATTTGAAGCTCTGGTGTATTTTACAAATGATATTACAGGATTTTTGTGCATCTGAAAGTAAGGACGATGGTGATGTTACGCAGTAAATGTAATTTCACTGCACTGATTTCCAAACAACATGTGAACTACTCTTGATCCTGAGTAGATGAGGGCACTTAAATCTGTTTGATACATCTAATTTATCATTAACATTGACAGATTATGTAAACATCAGTGTTTCTTCCTTAACTTTCCATAGGATGAGGAGAATCTGCACTGATTTCCTTGCTTTAAACTAAATTCTTTGACAATCACAAGGCTACTTTCTCTTTTCTTTGTGACTTACTTTAAATAATGTAAAATCTACTTGTTATCCAAGAGTACCTAAAACTAACTTTGTAGTGGTTATTTGTATTACCTGGATTGTAATGTAACTGTTTAATGTTACCACATGGGTTACATTTCATACTTTCATAAAACAAATTGGTAGATTTGCAAAATAAATTCAAAACAAAAGCTTTCTTTTGTTAGAGTTTTTTTGTTTATCTGTAAGTACCTGTTTGTCTGAGGTTAAATAGCAGCTGTATTCAGCTAAGCAGAAGTCGTTAGCCAGTCTGTCAAAGGTTTCTGGGATATTCAGTCATTTGCAATGACATAGGACCATATACAATCGTAGAATAGTTCGTTTGGAAAGGACTTTAAGATCATCTTCAGATCTGTCATTGTTTTATGTCTCAAAGTCCTCAGCAGCATCTGTAATAATCGTTACCAGATGCATAAACGAATGGTTCCAGGCCTGAAATAGTTTTGGGAGGGCCCCTATATTCTTGAGTTCACTTTTGCAAACTAAGAAGGTGATTGTGAAGTGCAGTGACCTGCAGCCACAAACCTGTATTTCCTGTACTTTTCACAGGATTGTACTATTCTGTATTGTAATCACCTCTATTATTTTTAGTTCCCCTCATACCACAGTATATTGGACACAGCTTACCTCCTAAAATGCAACACAGCACTAAAGGCTTTCAGTGACCAAGTCTGCATCGTGTTTTTTCCAGTGAGTTGCTGAGATGGCATAAAGAAATTTCCACTCTGGTGCCAAGGTAAGTGTGTGTGCTGCTCTCACTGCATCCACTGAGATGGAGCTCTGACTTCACCTTTGCTCTTTGCAAGTTTTGCAGCAGTTTATTAAATTACATGGGGAGGGAATAATGTCCCTGGAGTGCTGTGATAAGCATACTGAGAGTGGGAGGGAGGGGGCCATCCCACCTCATTTTGGCGACCAGTCTTTCCCCTTGCAATCAGCTCAGTCTATTAAACTCTGCCAGGGGGTGATCCCAAGTCCCTAAGCAAGCCACTTACCACCACTGGTTTACACAGGGAAGCCATATGTCCCATGTGAGCATGTAATGTTGCATGATAGTGGATGTCTTCTGTATGGGCATGTCCTGCAGCTCTGGAGCACAGAGTGAAAGTGCCCCTCATTAGTTTAAACTGCAATCCACCCCAGACACCAAAAACCCAGCTTGCTGAGAAGCCCTCTAAATACAGTCAGCACATATGAATGAGAGCAGACTTCACCCACATTGTTTGTAAGGAATACTCTCTGGTCACAGTCTCTGCACAAGATAGATCCTAGAACAAAAGCTGACTCTTGGGAATTTTTCCATGAGAATCAGCTACTTAAAGGAAGAATTACTGGACCCATACTCCTCAGGCTAGGTCAGTGTTCAATCAGCATCTGCTTTCTATCTGCATGTTATGAGATATGCATGAATGATAGCGGTTCAGTTTCTTAAAGCTCCTGTAACCTGACTCATCATGATCCTATCCACAGTGAGGAAATTCATCTGCATGAATTTAAAGCACTTTTCCATTTGGATAACAATAACTCATTGAAAAGGGAGCTGCATTAAGGATGATTGTACTTTAATTTAAGGTGTGCTCCTTAAAAACTACAATTCTCCTTAATGTTGCAGCACTCTCATCTGGTGAGTCAAGTCTCCAGCCAGAGACACACGATGGAGACACCACCATTTCATTCAACTCAGTTAAGTTACAGCTTTATCGACTTCTGTCAATAAAGACCCAGCTGGGTCTCTGTCCATGCTCCTTATTGTATAGCAGCCCATGCAGAGGTCTCCAAACACCAACTTTTCTGCGTGTGGAAGGGGGAATTACACCATCACTCAAAAAAAAAACCCATTTTGCTAGATGTCCAAATATCACAAAAGCCCCCAAAGCTGGAAAGTTGAGCTTTATCCTTGGTAAGACAGTGCCTATTCTTTGGTCACGCCTGGCTGCCAATGATTGTAATAATACTGAGCAATTAGGCCTTTCATTTTCTTTAGGCTAATTAATTGTTTGCACAGTGCCCTGAATATGGAATCGTTTTCCTTTGCAAGGAATAAAAGGATTAGACTGGCTCATCCCAAGCTGCTCAGAATGTATTTTATTTATTTTATGGGGGAAAGATTCTCTTGCAAGCCCCAAACACAACCCATAGACTGGAGTGTTAATGCCTGTGCTGGGACGTTCTCATCAGCAGGGGTGCACGCAGACTGCACATATGTCCATCCATCTGCATCCATGCTCCATATGGTATCTGCGGGTTTCTGCTGCTTATCAATGAGTCCGTGAAGAGGCTGGTGCCACCATCGCGTGTGTGCTGCTGGGATTGAATATCAGGCGCTGGGAGGGTGATGAAGAGTTCCCCCAGGACATCAGCCGTCCCCATACAGCACCAAGGGCAGCACCACTCTAATGATGAGTGCTGGGTTGAGCACTCGAAGGGCAGAGCACTGCAGTGTATAAATGTACTGGAGGCTGTCTCAAGAGGTTTGTACTCCGAGTAAATCAAAGGCAGATGAAGCCTGGGCCAGGATTTCATGAAGAAGGGCACCCGGTGGATGCAATATTGCAGAAGCTGTTGCTAGCTCTTTTTTATGTTTGTCCTGCTCAGTGCCTCTTTGTGCTACCGTTTTATTAAATACATATTTCATGTTAAATCATGCCAAGTGTAATACAAGCTTGCAGAAAGTGGAAAGTGAGGGGATGTATTCAGCTGCCATTACACAAACTTCTAGCCAAGTAGTCGGAGATAGCTGGAGTTCCCCTTGCCTTAACCTTTCTCTGCCTCTGGCACAAGGCCTGTCATGGGCCATCTGGAAGAGCTGAAAGTGACAATTGTGTCCTGTGCTACTTTCTCTTCCTTTAAAGATCAGGACACGGAGAACAGCCTGGGCCACCCCAAACATGCAGGAAAGGAATCAGAGGTTGACATAAAGCAGGGACCTTACTTGGCCTTTTGTGCCTGTTGTGACTGAAGAGATCATTCTGTGTTCAGGCTAAACCTGCAGAATTTAATTGAAAGTCAAACTCCTTTTGTTTATTTAATGCCTGAATGTCTGAGTGTTGCTTCTTAGACTTTGGACCTTCTTGCTGTCATGCAAATGTCCCTGACGTTAGTGCTAGCAGCCAACAGTCCCTGCCCCTACTCATGTCAAACGAGTAAATCCAGTGTTTTGGGTGCAGCATTCTTGCCATAGCTTTGTTACATGTATGTGGTAGGGGATGTAAAGCAGCAACTGCAAAGAAAACAAGTCTGTCTTGCCATTATCTTGACAGCTTTTCAGCATTTCATTTACTTCCCCTCCTTGGTCCCTTCACTTTCCTTCATGGTAATTACTCTGAGTATCTTGATTAAAGGGAAAATCCAAGTTTTTCATTGTTCTTTTTCTTTTGCCAGTTTTTCTCAAGCTTATCTCTCTTAAATAATGACTAGGGTGGAAGACAATGGACCAGAACAGACATGAAGGAGTTTGGACAACTGTCCTAAATTAGAGGATGGGTTTGCTTTGGAAATCCTCTCTGCATCACACTCTGTTACAGAGGGTTGGCTTTAATGGCAAATCTCTTGCAGCAGGGTGTCACTTCACTTCCATGCATTACTTGAAATGCTTTATTAATTTGATGACCTCTTGGACTCTCAGAAGAAGCCATTTATCAGTGTTTTGAGGAAAGAGAGCTCCTCTGAGCTAAAGGGACTGTTTTGTTGCTCAGATTTATTGCTTGGCTGGCTTAATTCACCATTCCAACATGATGATTTTTAGCTGCCGGGCAGTGGCCCTTTCAATGCTGAGACTAATTAACTGCTGGAACTCTTCTTAGTAAGGCTGTTTTCTGCTCTTTGGTTTGGGTCTGGGCTTTTCTAATCCGCAGAAATAAAGCAAACAGGATCCCTGAAAGACAGGTTGCGTGGATACAGTATCAGCACAGGCAGAGCCCTGTGCTGAATGACTTTGTCACAAAGGAAGTAAGGCTGCCGGCTGTCCCTGCTGTCGATGTGACACTGTACAAAGGTAAGATGAGAAAAGAGACAACAACTGAAGACAGAAGAAAGGAGGGAAGCCAGAATCATGATAGAGAGCTTGGAGAGTAGTGAGAGATGTCTCTGATAGTCAGTGAGGGATCCACATCCATCAGAGATCTGAGCTATGGACCTTGCTGGCAGGTTAAGGTCAGTGGCTTTGGAGCTGCTGAGTCCTTACACCTCCTTCCTCTTCCTTCATCCCTGCTGCTGCTGTCATAGGCCCTACTTGTGAAAGAACCATGTACTTCATAGCTCGGGTAAGTCATAGGGACTGTGGTTCCTGTTGTTGGGACCTTGTCAAAACCTTGCTTGGGAGGAGCAGGAAGGGAAAGGGGGTTGCTGGTTGTCAGGACACATCCGGCTGCAGGAAGTTAAGCTGCTGGTTGTTATCAGGGAATTCTGCTCATCAAAATGTTTTACAGGAAAAGTGAATAACCCCTGTGATATTTCATTGTAGTGTCTAAAGAAGGCATAAACAGGTCTAGAAGCTGAAGTGCAGATAAATCCAGTGTCCGCTGTACCTCTCCCTGCAGTGTTTCTGTAAAGCACTGCTGCCCTGCTCCTTGCTCCAAGTCCGTAGGTGTGAATGAAATATAAATCACGGCTGTTAACTGAAAGCAGGGAATCCCTCGCTGGCTCCAGCAAGCTCCCCATCTGTCTTTGTTCCTGACAGTTTGATTACCTTTATCATCATCTTTAAATGCAGAGCTGCAAATACCATTAGTGGCTATAAAGAATGGCAATTCTTCCTGACATGCCTCAGCCACAGCATCCTCCTCGACTGGCAGCAAGGAGCACAGGCCAGACACCTTCCTCCTGTGAGTTTGGGCTGGGAGACTCAGCTCCAGTTATCAATTCACCTCCATCTGATTGTCTTACTCCCTTTCAGATGTCTCCAGGATTTCTAGCCTTCTCCTGAAGCTTTGTGGTCTAGTTGCTCATCCCTGGAGCACAGGAGTATAATGGAGCATCCCTGGGTGTGTGATCAAGGAAATCTTATGCCACTTGATTTGCTCTGACCAAAGGGTAAAGTGCAGAAGACCGTCTGTGTCTGGGAGAGAAGGGATCTCTGCTTCCTATAGGAGTGATGGAGCTCATCTGGGCTTGGCCAGATAGGGGGGAGCTCCAAAAGGATCATGAGGTTTTCTGCCTGCTGGCTCTCACCACAACCCACCCGGGTCTGACAGCCCATGCAGCAGCGGCTTTTCTCCATGGTGGCAAATGCCGTGTGTTAAAGCCTGTGTGGGCAAGGGGATCCCCAGCTCTGTGCCAGCCAACCTGAACCCAGGACACAGGGGACACAGGAGGCTCAGGGACCTGGAGCAGCGATGTCCAAGGGAGGATGCTGGAATGAGAGCCTTGTGCTCTCCAGCTCCATCTTTCCTGCACTGAGAGTGATTCCCCATCACTGGTATCCTGCAGCAGGAGGGTGTGAGATAAAAGCCAGCAATGAATGGATTTGGTTTATTTTTTTCTTCATAGATTAACAGATCCAGCTCTGACTGAGGGATTTAGTGATTACAGCGACTTAATTGCATGGGGGGAACATTTCCTGGCAATTACTTACGTGTCTGTCTTGGCTCGCTGTGTGTTTCCCTTCATCGGGTGAACAGTAGTGCTGTGAACAGCATGCTGCCCTGGGGACACAGCCGGCCCCAGGGAAGGGCAGGCACAGCCTGGGTGGCACACAAGGCTGCACCCGTGCTCTGGCCAGGTCTTCAGGACAAGCCCTGCCACATGGATACTGCCTGTGCTGTGCCCCTGCCTGCTGCAAGCCTTGGAGAGCCTTGATCCACTCACCCACCGTCCACTTGGTGCAAGGAGCCAGGCAAGTCCTCAGTGGCCAAGGATGTCCTCAGCAGCCACCCCCCTCTCTGTCACACCAGGGTTCGGCCCAGGTGATTCCCAGCATTGCTCTTCTCATTTCATGCAGCAGGAGGCAGGGCTGATGGTCACCTTACAGGAATAAACGAAGCATAAAAATATTTGATCAATTAACGGCAAACGATTTGGCAGGCGCAGCTCCCGCTGTACCCGTCCTCCTCGCCACTGCCTCATTATCCAGCCCTAAATCAAGCTGTCACAGCTTTTTTTTGTTTGGCTTGAGGTAGAAAAGGAGGGAGGGAAGGAAGAAAGGAGGGAGCTGCTTCCCAGCGTTCACCTCCAAGACAGAAAACCCAATCCCAGAGGGGGGCAATGAGTAACGGAGAGCATCCCCTGCCTACCTTTCCCTCAGTACCTCCTCACTGCTCTCTCCTGATGCCTAAGGTGCTGCTCCTCAGTAGCTTTATTGAGGAGCAGGGAGTGGAGATGTGATCACAGTGGCTGGGGCAAGGGCTGCATTAACCAGAGGGGAGCCATCCCCAACTGCACAGGCTCAGTCACTTGCTGCTGTTCAGGAAGCATCCCGATAAGGTGACACGTGTCAGTGGGGCAGGAAGGTCTGGAGGTGACCCATGGAGCAGGTGTCTACTCTCTTCAGGTGCCACAATGAACAGAGCTCAGCTTCTACTTGATTCTGTCCATGCCCTATGTGATAAGTGTCCGGAGATCCTCCTCTTGCCTTAGCTAGGACAAAGTGCCCCTGGAGCCTCACACCAATGGGCACACCTGCACTGTAGTATCAGATCAACCTCTTTCCACAGGTCCCAGAGGGACTCTGTGTGTGTGTGTGAGCCCCAGGCAGCAGACATGGAGTCTTTTACTGTTTATAAGAGAGAAACAAAATCTGTCTCTCTGGGACTCCCAGGATTTCACAGGCCCTGAGGACCAGTTTCTTGCATCATCAGGACAACAGAGCATCCTTTGCTTTGCACACAGGCAATACTCTCACGGGAAGGGCTCCCTTCACTCTCGGCCCCCTGCAGCTTCACCCTGGATGCTGTGCCAGGCCCACCTGCCTCTCCAAGTCTGCTAAATGAATTTGGAGCTGTACTCATTGATTCACTCTGCTGGGACAGTGAAACAGCTGCAAACTCATCTGCTCATGGGAGAGGAGCCAGGCAGCCGGAGCATCCCCACTACACTGCCCCCCCCTGCAGCAGAGACAGCCCAAACCAGACCCTTCCACACAAGAAAGCCTTCAACTTAAGAAGGAAAAAACAGGGATATAAACACAGACCCTTGCACACAAAACTGCTCTGGATGGAGTTAACCAAAACTGTGCTGTTTTCACCCCTGCACTAGCTCAGCAGGCTCATTGCAGAGATGACAGCTCCAGTGGGCAGCCTGGGACCTTGCCGGACCTGCTGCTGAGGCCACCAGCAGATCATCTCGGTGCTGGGTCACTGATGCTGGAGTGACAGCTTGCATGGGTGGCATGTTCAATCCATGCTGTTCAGTTTCTGTGCCTTTTTAACGCTGTCACAACCTGAGATGCTCCTGCTGCTTTCTCAGCCTTGTTAATTGGCTGCAAAGAGCAGATTTCTGTTCACATTGCAGCCACTTTTGAACTTGGGACTTGCCTTTAAAATCCAATTCCCAAGAGGTTTTTCTTCCCCTTCTTCCAAGCGCGGCCCCGCTCCAGCTTGCAGAGCTGGGAAGCAGCACAAGCAGCAGCTTGCTCCAGCAGCCTTCCTCGGAGGACCAAGGGCAGGCTGTGCACCCCACAGGGCTTTTCTGCTCCTCTGCTTGTTGCCCCAGTCTCTGGGACCCCTGGAAATAGAGGACAGGAGATGCCAACCCATCACCTGGAGCCCACAAGCAAGACCCTGTCTGGGGATCATTTCTTGGACTGAACCTCCAGCAGATGCTGTGGTGTCTCCAGCCTTTCCCACTCTGGCCTTATAGCTTCTTCCCCCTACACCAGCAACTGTTTGTTCCCCCCAGCAAGCCTTTTTGATCACATAGGTGCAGGATGACACCGTGTGGGATAACAGTGTGAGCTGGGTGCTGAGTGAAGCACCTGCATGAGTCACAGCAGCAGCTGTGCTCTCTGCCCATCCTTCAGCTCAGTCACCTCTGCAGCTCAGGAAGAAAACCACATTCCATGAAGCAATGCAAGGAGGAGCAAGGTTGCTGCACAAAGCCTCCTGACCCTTCTCTGGTCACTCCTGAGCCTGCACTAAGGAAAACCCAGGTGATGTCCATGTGCGCAATGCCAGGAGGATAGGCCTACAAGGGTGATGCTGGCACTAACACACATACACACAACCCAAGCACTTGCCCAGAGCCTGTCACTCAGGAAAACAAGCTGAGACTTGCAAGGAACTACTTGCCAGAGCAGAAAATGTTCATCTCCAGCACATCCTTCACTCAACAGATGTGTTTCAGGTCCTGCTAAGCTGTAAAGAGACAAGCCAAAAGCTCTTGATGAGAGCAGATGGGCTCAGCTCCATTAGCTATCATTGACTATCCAAAATGCACTAACCATCATGAGCCGCAAAACCAACATGCTGCTGGGCAGGAGGCATGGCCAGAGGCGGCTGCAGACGGATCCAGCACTGGAGGCTACTGGGCTCAGAGGAGGAGAAGCTGGACTTGCATAAGAAATCATGGCAAAAGCACAGTTGGTGGGAGTAGTTGGAGCAATAACTCAGGGTTTCTACATTACTTGATAATTTCAGATCGCAGATGGAAATATCTGAGAGAAGCATCTCATAAATCACACGGTCTGTGGTTTTCCCCTTTTTCCCTGCTGTGTTACAATGGAAAACTGCAGCAGGTGCTTCCAAAAGCCATGAAATAGCATACAGGCCCAGGCAAGTTCCAGTCCAGCTAGAGCAAACCCCACTCCAGCTTGCGGGTCACCAAACCCACAGCTGCATTTTACTGACTGTAATTTGCACCTTTCCCCCATCATATTTGACTGCTCTGATACCTTTCCCATCAGCACTGATTCAACATTGTTCTCATGCCAGCCTTGCACCCCCTGAATACTACCGCAACCAGTGGATTTCTGATAGGAAACATGGAAGACAGCACGGGCTATGTGAGAAACAAGAAGGGATTTTTTATACAATTCCCCAGTAAAACGAGAGAAGACAGGGACTTCACTAAGTTACGATGCTGTAACCCAGCAAGAGAAGATGCTTGTCCCCAGATCTTCTCTGCTGCTGCCTCCCTTCATGGCCAGGAGAAAGCAGCACAAGCATAGTGGCAGAGATGCGTGGTAGCACTTTCACTGCTGTGTCTCTGCCATCCAAGCCGCGTTCTCCATCTGTACTCAGCTTCATCAACCCAGCACTAAATTGTCACCGTGCATCCCTCGATGTTGCCCCAGCTGCTCCCACACCCCTCCCTGTCCCCAGTTTACCCGCAGGGCTCCAAGCAAGCATTGTGCCATTGACAGAGAGCAGCAGCATCTTCATGCTGCAGCTCAGGACATGCTGGAGTCCAGGATGTGGGCCCTTGATTACCCTGGAGCTATGCTAATGGCTTTCTATTTTAATTACATGGAAGCCTAAACATGCTGCAGGGTCTGGCTAATTCTGCAAGCACAGAGAAAAGCCTCTGCATCACCCGGCAGATTATTTCTTTAGCATAATAAAGGTAAAGTGACACAGGGGACATGTGTCTTTTATGATCCCACCTCAGCTGCCTGCAGGTCCCAGGAGCCACAAAGCAGAGGAGAGAGGGAGGGAGGGAAGGAAGGGAAAATAAACAGATAAATCCCTGGACCATATGGCTTGTGCTCAGCATCTTTACGCATGAGGCACCCCACTTAATAAAAGTTTAGGGTGGAAAAGCCAAATAAAATTGATAATCTGCCCAGGGAGGGTGATTCAGATGGAGTAAGCACATTACAAGGGGGTGACTGATTTACAGTTTTCTTCTATTTGCAGTTTTATGACTATTACAGTTATTCTTGTGAATATAATTCATTACTGTGCTATTATTCCCAGAAGTGAAAATCAAAGGTTTATCAGCCGACACCGGCAAGCATGAAATACTGCCCCAACGCACAGCTCTACATTGGAACCAAAGCTGAAGACCAGCTAAGGAGGCAGGACCCGAGTGCTCGCCCTTCTCCATCCCCATGTCCCCTCTGGGGATGCAAGCAGAGGGAGGCAGCCCAAAGCCTCCCTGCAGGATAGGGAGGAGGTGATGAAGCAGACAGGGATTCGCATGACCAGGATCTCATCCTCCAAAGGATGATGGACAGAGGAGTGGGAGGATGAGGCTGGCTCAGTTACTTGGAGAGAAGTAGTGCAGGTGTGAGTGCTGGCAGGCACTGGGGAGATACAGGAGCTGGGGACCAAAGAAGGTCAGGCACGCTGCCTCTCACAGGGACACAGCATTCCCCAAGCATGGGTTTGGGAACAGCATCTCACTGTGGGGTGCCAGCAGGGCAGGGTGATGGGCTTGAAACAGAGAGAACATGACCTGGAGCCAGAAAGGACGAATTCAGGGGAGGGTTTTATTTTGGTAACAGCTATAGCTGGGAGGCATGGACTAAACCAGGGGTTTGTACAACTTTAAAAGCAGTGTAGAGAGGACTGAAATGGACCTAAGGTTGCTGCATGGTGGATACCTGATTCTATAGCCCACATTTAACACAAAATCCATTGTTTCTGAGGTGAGGTTTCTCTGGCAGCAGCTGAAGCTCAGCCCCAGCCCGATGGATGCATCTCGATGGCACAGCCCTCCCTGCTGCATCCTTTGGGCTTTTGGACTTTGTCGCTTCCTGCATGCCAGCCTCAGCTGTGAAAACCAGGACAAATCCAGCCTCCCTTTGATCCTCTTCTCAATGAGGTTTTGTCTGAAGAGCCACCTCCCTTTGCTTTCCCCCATTTGGCTCCACAACAGATCCTCATCCCAAAGGCTTCTTTGCAGCACTCCAGGTACTCCTGCTGTCCTGCTCCAGTGTCAAGAGATACCAGCTCTTGACTAAAGAAACAGCTCCAGAATCTAATGGCAAAGAGCCTTGCACAGCATGGGGGACCCTGCAATAACCCCTGTGAATGTGGAGAGGAGAGGAAAGAAGAGGAGAGGAGGGAAGAGGAAAAAGTAGAGGAGAAAGGAGATGAGAAATAGAAACCAAGATCAGCACATCTGGGCCAGACCAAGGGCCCTTTCATCTCAGCATCCCAGCCTTGGTCCTGGCCAAGGTGGAGAGAGCAGGAAGGATCAGGCAGACTTGAGGGACATTTCCCTGGCATCCACCCACCTGGGTCCCAGAACTTGTCTCACTGCTTAATAGCTCTTGATGGATTTTTTTCTTCCTAGAACTCGTCTAATCACTTTCTGAAGCCTTGCAAAGTTCTGGCATTTGCAATGACTTCTGGTAATAAGTCTCCATCTGAAGGACACACTGTGGGAGGACTTTGTGTGCTTCCAAAGCCTCGGTCCACAGCGCTGGGATCTAAGTCACATACAAGGATGGGAAACAAAGGCAGAGGCAAAGAGTTTACTCCTCATCACTATAAAGAGCCACAGTGGGAGCAGAGTCTCTGAAGTCTGAATTGCTTAAAAGGAAATAAAGCTGTCACCAGCTGCTTTGTCAGCCTGTCCTCAGCCCTCTGCTCTCTCCAGAGCCCTAGAAATGGAACATCCCAGAGCAGCTGAAAACAAGCCACCAGGACGAGCTGTGATTGCTTTTTAACAGCTTTAGATCAGGGGCAAAAAAACCAAACCCACACTTAGACAAATGTTCCTATTGCTGGGAACTGGAGTGAGCTGATCCTCTGCTGTGTTCAAAGCAAAGCACATGCCAAGTGCTCCGGTAAGAAGCGGCAGTTTGGTGAAGCCAAGAGCTGTGATAGAGGGATGTGACCAGACCAGCAAAGGCTCAGCCTAAAGGCAGCACCTCCTGTGGCCCCTCAGCTGGCAGTGCCAGCTCAGGACACTCATTCCCACCCCTGTGCCATGGCCATGCTCCAGGCTAGGGTTGCCCTTGGCTTCCCTAGCTCCAGGCAGTGTTGTGCACAGCAAGCAGCTCCAACTGGACATGCGCAAAATAAATCCTATTAAACAAATGGCATGAAATAAAGGGAAATCAGCTGCAGCAATAACCATGTACTTTCCCTGCCAGAGGCTGGGGACCTGATGCAGTGGGGCCCTGAAAGTGCCCAGCGAGGACAGGGCTCCAGACTGAGCTAATGGCACATGTGTGGCCGAGAGACTTTAGCATCATGGTTAATTGTGATGAGCAGTAAAATTCCAGCTGGGAATGAAGGTCCCAGTGCCTGCCAATTAGTCCTGGCATCCTGAAGACAGACTGTAATGGGATTATTGAACCAGTCCTATTATGCACTAAAGTGTTCGGGGAATCTCGCCACTGTGCTAAAGCCAAGCTGAGGAGAGCAATGTGAACACCAGCACATGCCGGGAAGAGCTGTGTATGGAGCTGGGTTCGGAACCAAGCACCTGCCCATTCTTCCCATTAAAGATAAGCACTTTTCTCCCTGCCTGGCTAAAGCACTCATCATGCCAAAGGTATCTGAGTCAACAAGCAAGCATGAAAGTTGGGCAGTGACCAAGATCTTACTGTTTGATAAAAATGGATTTGTTTTTTCTCTTGAAAGACAAACCCAAAGTAGCTGCATCAGCCCCCAGCTGAGAATGCTTAAAAGGTGGCACTGATGCAGAAGCTGTTTGCTTGGCTATCTTACTGAAACGGCAGGTATTTGTGATTTGGAGCCTTTTCCTTGGCAGCCCTGCTGAGATTTCATGTTTATAACACTACAGTTAAGGGCAGGAGGATGGGCTCAACCTGCCAAAGGAGCTGCCGCTGTCGCTGGCTCATGGGTAACATTTGGAACCAGCAGGTCCATCACAGCAGATGATGGAGGGAGCATCCTCCAGACTCATCTCAGCAGCTGCTAGTGCTGCAAATATGTGACCCTCTGGCTCTGCTTGCTGCAGATGTTTCTGGGGGGATCTCTCTTTGATGGGGGAGATAATAAATTGCTATTTAGATGGCAACAACACTGGCAAAGCCTGGCCATGGAAAGGTGCAGACATCCGTGTTGTGAGTGCTGCCTCCCAGGAGGTGCCCCTGGCACCAGCATCTCAGAGGCAGGGATCACATCTGGCTGTGTGCCCACACTGTAGCCCAGACGGTGCCATCCTCAATGAGCTGATAAATAAGTGCCAGGGTGGTCACCATAAGCATCTGGGTAAAAGCCACTGCTCATTTACTCTGTGGGTGAAGCAGGGGCTTATGAATACTTGGGAGCACCCCACAGACCCCTCTTCTCTACATCCCTGTTTGCCTGTGCCAGTGCCCTGCAGGGTCTCCTCTGTTCTTTAGCAGCCTAATGCAATGTGCAGGCAGCAAAGGGAGAGCGGGGTGGCTCAGTGCTGGAGGGTCTCCCAACAATGCCCAAGGGCTCAGCTCGCACTCAAGACTCAGGTACAAGAGCCACACACGCGCTGCAAGCAGGTGGCCACCGTGGCTGGGGAATGCACCATCAGAGCAGCCTCTGTGGATGCTGGAGGTAGGAGAAACATCAGAGGAGGTGTACTCCTTGTGTTGCAGGGCAGGAGGTGGGTGGCAGCAGCAACAATGCCTCTTGGCAGCACTTTGTGTGATTAGGCACATTAAAGGACAGATGGGCTGCCATCAACTGCTTTGGGAATGCTGGAGGGAGGGAGTATTGATCTCTTCCCA
The DNA here is from genome assembly GCF_037157495.1 of Lathamus discolor. Classification (NCBI taxonomy): domain Eukaryota; kingdom Metazoa; phylum Chordata; class Aves; order Psittaciformes; family Psittacidae; genus Lathamus; species Lathamus discolor. Next base: position 14,352,290 of record NC_088893.1, on the reverse strand, counting down.
GCTGACAGTTTCTGTGACCGGTGGCAGCAATTAGGGCATCCCTGAGCAGGATGCAGAGCTGCCACTGAGCGCTGATGACAGCAGCAGAGGTGAGACAGAAGGATTCTGTTCAAGGCATGATGGTGATGCTAACGCTCACAGTTTCATGCTGGAGGAGTCGGAAATGAGCTGGGGAGAAGCATGCTGTGAGAGCCCTGGGGCTGTTGCTGGTGTCCCACAGCACCACAATGTCTCCTGGCCCTGAGGAGAGCACACTGGGTGTCCCCAGTAACAGGGTCCCTGTGCTGGGGAGGTGGAGGGAAAGCTGGTAGCTTCCCCCAGGACAAGCAGGAGTCAAGGTCAGGCTCATGACAAGGGCAAGATCACATTGCCCAAGCAGGCTGTGAGCAGCAGCATTTCTTTCCATTGAATTCCCTCTCATTTAGCTTTGCCTTTCCCCTCACCTCCTTTCCTACTCTGAAAGGCTTTCTGCACACAGCAGGGAGCTCTTCCCAAAGCCCTCCCCTTGAAGTACAGTGTCAAGACACCACCTCCCTGCTAATTGCAGGGTAAGCCTGGATTTGAGGAGGGATGGCACGCAAGGTTTGCCTGCACCAGGGAGCAAAGAGATACCAAACACAGAGAGCCAGAACAAGGGCTTGTAGTGAGAATCTAAGAATGTACTGGGAATTGCAATGTTTGCTGCACAGACGTTACATTACGTTTCTCTGCACGGAGCCCCGGTCCGTCAGAGCCTCGGTGTTTTAGCTCGTATTTCCTCAACAAGGCATAAGCTGCTGGGGAAAAAAGAGCAAACACGCCGCAAAGCTGACAGCGAGCCTGCAAGCAGGGATGGACAAAAGGCAAAGCAAGCTCTGTGTTTCCCAATTATGCTGTCTTGAATGTTGTATTAAACTTGCAAACTGACTGGAGGCAGAAGCATCCGAAGCCCAGCCATTCCACAGCTGTGCAGTTGGAATTGCTCTCGGCCCCATGCTGCACTTTGTCAAATGTCATTTTCATCTTTACAGGCTCTTTATCAGTCCCTTCATCATTTGCCAAAACCCACTTTGGTTTTGCAGCCTGCATGTTGGGATTGGGTGACCCTGGGTGCAGGATCCCAGCACTGCAGATGATGTTGCCTTATTCCTACAGGATCATTATAGTTCCCTTTATAACCTCTATGGAAATACACAGCTGCACTTCCCTCCAGTCCCAGTATTTTTCCCCAGGTCATTTATTTCTAATAAAATTCAAAACAGGTTTGAAACTCTCCTTTTTGCCTCCACTCTAACCCACCTATATAATGCCACCTATCTAACCCAATCTAACCCATCAATATATATAAATTGATGCTGCAAACAAATGGCAACAGCCTCAAACCTCTGGACAGAGGCTCCTCTTTTGGGTCACTCCTTCCAAAACAGGCTGCTCCTTGGGGCTGCAAAGCTGCTTCCCTAAAAGAATGTGGTCCAAGGGGAGCTCAGAAGAGGCTGCATCTTGCCTATAGCCCCTGACAGCCCGCACAAGAGAGGGGACATTGATGTCCCCTCCCCACTATCCTCCAACAGCAGAACATAAAGCATCCCTCGGCTCCTAAGCAATTCAGAGGAGGAGCAGCCAAACAGAGCTCCCTTTATTGATTTATTTATGGAGAATGAGACATTAATGCAAGACCTGTTGTTTGAACTGGCTTCTTCTCGCCGTGCTGAGAGAGAAGCTGTGATGTGCTGGGCTGTGTGTGTGCATGGAGGTGTGTGCAGAGTGCTAATCCCTGCCCGGCCCCTTCCTTGCTCCATCTGTTCCTTCAGATGATTCTCTTTGACTTCTCAACTTCCTATTCCCTTTTCTCTGCCCTGGTAAGAGAGTGGCTGGCAATTAAAATAGTAGCAGTGGGGGGAAGCATTTCATAAACGTTTCACATGATTATTCCTTAGGCCAAGGAATTCCAATGAGCTGAAAACACAGAACAAGTTTTGCAGGTTGGACCCTGCAGTCTGGCGGTGAGACCTCACAGGCTGCTTTATCCTGCCCACAGCATGCCTTGGATGGTCTGTTATTGCTTACTCAGAGCTTGTGCCTCCAGATTTTCATGCAGCTTTATTATCGTTTTTATGCCTTGAGTTTTATAACACACAGGCTTTACAACAGAGCATTTTTTGTGATGGTTCTTTATCTCAGGTTTGGTTTCTGCTCAGTAGCGTAACGAGACAATGGGATTTATGGGCAGATCTGGGTTTTTTGTTACAGCTTTTCTTAGCAAGATCATCACTTTTGTCACTGCCTTTGATGGCCTTTCTCTCTGGCTTTGGTGGTCCCCAAGAGACGCAGCCCACATTAGTCTCCAGCTGTTATTCCAGCAACCCAAGCAGCGATAACACAGGAGCTGTTGCAGCTAAATGAAAGTTTCAAGAACAGCAGGGTTTTAAAAGTCATCTGACATATTTCTGCTGTCATCCATTAACAGTCTTGAGCAAAGCCTTGCTTACGAGGGACAATGGCAGAGAGCATCCTCGGTTGGAAAGCTAAGGACTAATGCAGCAGTGTTCAATGATCGGCTGGGGACTGGGAAAGCAGCTGAGAGCCACAGCAAAGCCAGGAGCTATAAATTGGCAAATGGATAAAAAGAACCAGGGCCTTATTTCTTAATGACGCCAAACTCAGGGCTCAGGTGCAGAAGGTGTGAACCAGCTCCAGCGTGTGCATGAGCTGCTCTGGTAGGAAGCTAAGGCCATGAATATGGGGCTGTGACTGGGGGCAGTGACCAAGGGATCACTAGAGGTCAGCACAGATGAATCTTCCTGCAGTTTTGTGATGGAGGGAAAGCAAAGAGCATCCTTCAGCTGAGATCATGGGGGGAATTTGGGAAAGCCCCAGCCAGGCAGCCAACAGCCTTTGCAGACTGATCCTTGATCCAGCACCATCTCAGAAGCAGGGCTCTCAAAACATGGCATTGACTGTGTTTCACCTTAAGTGGACTAATGAGATTCATTCATTAAAAACCCTGCTGGATCAAGCAACCAGCGAGAGAGTGAAGACAGAGATCCAGAGAAAACCTTCCCCCCTTTGATTTTGTGGAGCAGGCACTTGAGACCTGTGATATCCATTAGCCAGAGCCCCAGAGTGGGCACCAAAGGGCAAAGGGATATCAGTACTGCAGACTTTCTCCTTCAGCATCTCTCAAGTTAAAACAAGGGCCAACAGCTCCCTTTTCATGCCTTTATTCCTGATAGTTATGAAAGACATTGAACAGAGCCTTGGGTGACATGGTTTACTGTGAGGTGTCCCTGCCCATGGCAGGGGGGTAGAACTTGATGATCTTAAGGTCCTTTCCAACCCAAACCATTCTGATTCTATTATTCTATGAGGACATTTCAACGCTTTTGCATTCGCTTTGCAAACACTGCCCCACACGTTTGGCCTCAAGAGAAAAATCCCAGTTGCAATGAGGTCCACAACAGTGCTAAGACAAAAGCATAGACTGGAGGTGTCCCTTACAGGGGTGCCTTTCCTGAAGCTTCGTTTTAGCCTGGCAATTACAAGATCATAATCTCACAAGTCCTTCACAGAATCACAGAATCCCAAGGGTTGGAAGGGACCTAAAAAGATCATCTAGTCCAACCCCCCTGCAAGAGCAGGGTAACCTACAGTACATCACACAGGAACTTGTCCAGGCGGGCCTTGAATATCTCCAGTGTAGGAGACTCCACAACCCCCCTGGGCAACCTGTTCCAGTGCTCTGTCACTCTTACAGTAAAGAAGTTCTTCCTGATGTTAACGTGGAACTTCCTATGTTCCAGTTTACACCCATTGCCCCTTGTCCTATCACTGGATATCACTGAAAAAAGCCTAGCTCCATCATCCTGACACCTACCCTTCACATATTTGTAAACATTGATGAGGTCACCCCTCAGTCTCCTCTTTTGCAAGCTAAAGAGACCCAGCTCCCTCAGCCTCTCCTCATAAGGGAGATGTTCCACTCCCTTAATCATCTTTGTGGCTCTGCGCTAACGATCATGGAGGAATCATTGAGGGTTTCACAGCAGTGGCACAGCAGCGTTGAGTACCCTGTCCACTGCCTCAGACCCATCGCTAACTCCCTGGGGTCCTGTGCAGAAGCACACCTGAGCCCCCAGCCTGCAGTCAATGCAGATGAATTGTCTCCAGTTTGCAAGGAAAAGTACAAAAAAAGGTGAGTTTGTTCATGCTTTACATGCTCCTAAAGCCAGGGCTGTGAATTGCTCAGTGCTGCATGGGGCTGGGGCTAAGCTGGGACAAACTGAAGCGAAGACGAGCCAGGAAGAACTGATAGGCTGGGCAGCTCTTTGCTCCAAAGCCAGCCCTGGAGGCAATGGCCAAGCTGATGCGTTCAGACCCTTGATCTTTACATCACCATAGAGCTGGACCTTGGGGCACATTATAGAAGCAGGTCCCTGGGGATGGTCACCATGGACTCTTGTAGCCATTCGTCATCCAGGCTGTCCACACACTGACCTCCAGGGCTTCCTTTTGGCTAAGTGCTGTCGGAAACTGCTGCAGGACACACACAGCGTTAGTGGGCTGGGGACACTTTTCCACAGCCATTGTGTGAGGGAAAAATGAAAGCACTCAGTTTGGAACAGAGGAGGTGGAGAGGTGATGCTGGAATGTGCATCCCAGGTCCAAGGGCAGAGTAGATGGAAGGGATTAAGAGCAGGGGAGACAAATATCGATCATAAATGGCACTGGGAGAGCTGGTCCTGCCCCAGAGCTGAGAAGGGTCATCTCTGATGAGATCTATGAAATGAGCCTGTGGAAAATGAATATAATGATAGTCATCTGAGATGCACCAGTAACACATAACCTACATCAACAAAGCATTATCACCGCATTAGCAAAGCCTTCCTCCCTGAAACTGCACTCAGCCAGGCCAGCAAGACTTCATTCCATTATACCTGGGAATGAGATGAGAAATCTTGTGTGGTTTCCCTGCAAGTGACAAAGCAAATGGCGCTGGGTTCTTTGGCAGAGCCACAGTAAATATCAGAGGAAGGGGCTGGCCTTTGCTGGTGCTGGGTGATGTGAGGTGGCAGTGAGGGATGCTGATGGAGCATTGCCGAGGTCATCTCCTCCCCACATGGGGTGTCTGTGGATCAGAGCCAGGCTGGGCTGCTGCAATGCAACCAAACCCCAATCTGTTCAGCAAGGGAAAATGACACCAAGAAAATGACATTTCCATCTTTAGCAGAGCATGTACTTAACAAGAGGAGTTAGCAGAGAGATGAGATGCTCAAAGAGGCACTTGCTGTCAGTAATAAAAAAGAAAGGGGCAATAAAAAATAGAGAAAAGGGGCAGGGGTGTGGGATAGAAACAGAACTGCAGAAGCTGGTAAAACAAACCTTTGGTGGATGCACACAGCATTCATCTTTCCCTAACTCCTGGAGGACTCAGGCTGACCTCAGCATCTCTATCCTTCATCCCACAGGAGATTGATGGCAGATCCAGGAGAAACAAGGCCTGTCCTCAGCAGCCTATGGCCAAAATAATAATAATAATAATAGTAATAAAAAGGAAGCAGAAAGCAATTGAAGCCCAGGAGAGTGAGGTGAATTTAAAGCCAGACAGGAATTTCCCATGGGAACAGTTTGTTGGCTAAAAATGCCACTGTCATAAAACCAAGAATTTTTCCTTTGGGAATCTTACAAGATTGATAAAAAATGCTGACTTTCCTCTGGGAGAAGGGGTGGGAGAACCTGAGACATTCACCTTGTCCCACTTCTGCCTTCAGGGAGAAAACAAAATGAATGGGCACCAGTTGAGCAGTCACACATTGAGCCAAGGAACCCCACTGAGCTCTCCTAAAGCTTTTTCCACACGCTCGGAATATCTCTTTCTATGAAAAAACCCAACAACCTGATATTGCATTTTGTCCCAATTCAGGTAAAAGAAAAACACCTTCAAAAAAGCATCCTCGAGCATAGGATGCGATTTAATTTTCCAGCTGGCAGTGGCTACCTTGCAGCAGCAAAACCTGCGCTCTCTGCGTCATGCCCTGCCCAGCCTGCCCCACTGTCACCAGTTTAATTAGCTGCTGTCCCCAGTGCCTGTGTCTCAGCTTACCCTCATGTGAGCAAACCCCACTGTGCTGGTTGAGCTGGATGGAAATTGGTGCTTTTTTTCCCATTTTTTTCCTCCAAGATTCCATGCCTGTCAGAGATTGAAGATGGCCCCAGGTGGATTCATACCTGTCTTGGTCACTCAGTGTTCTTTTATCCAAGGAGGAAAATAGGAAGAAAGGGACCTAGGGAAATGAATCCTCCACTGAGTTTTTTGGGTGCCAGTGTCTCCCTGGGGACAGGACAAATACCCCTCATGGGCACTCATGGAGACAAAGAGCTTACAAGGAGCTTGCAGCCACTTTTTGTCGCTTTACCACTCATTTTCCAGGTGACAGCAGCACCCACTGGAGGTTTTGGGCACCCAGACGGGACCCCACAGAAGGAGCTGGATTTACTGAGCCACAAGGCAGACCCATGCATTCCCATGTGCACCGAGGGGCCTGGCTGCGTGCACGGCTGGGTGCAGGGCATGGGGACAAGGACATCTGCGTGGGCTTATACAGCAAAGGGAGCTTGGAAAATACATGGGAAAGGTTTGCTGGAGAGAGGTTTTTCTTGCTTGGCTCCATAGACCGGATCAGGAATGTGCAGCTGGTATTTCAAAGCACTAAAGTGATCATTTTCCCTTTGGATACACGAACAGGGACTTCTCCAAAAAGACAGCCAGGATATTCTCTCCCAGAAAGAGGAGCAGCACCAATGGGCAGCATTGCACCTCCCATACATTTCCCTGCATCCCACAGCTGTGTCCTGCTCCTTCCCTGGGCTCAGCCACCAGCTAAACCTGCCTCATCCATACCAAAACCACCTCCCCATGGCAATGAGCAGAGATGACTCAGGGGCAGGGCTTCATCTGGCTCTCAGGGTGGAGGAGGGGAGAGGGAGGGAAGCACAGGAGGGGGTACCCCTGCTGCTATGGAGTTTACCAGCCTTTTATGGTGCCTGATTTTTGTCGTCTGCAAAGCTATCAGCTGAAAACGTCAAATTAGTGCTGTTAGTCCACTGCGCAGCTCTTATCTGCGTCTCTCAGGATGGAAGACACTTCAAGATGATTATTGTTCCCCACTGCTCCTGAAATGAAATCGGCCCTCCCAGGGCGCTAAAAGGGAGCCGAGAAATTGTTTGCCTGAATTTGCATGACAAGCCTTGGAGACGTAATGAAAGGGGGTGGCAGGCTCGGTGTCACCTTCTGCCAGTTAGATGATGGAAGGAGAAGTTTCCTTTGTGTTTCTGATTCATTTTAGGGCCTTCATTCCCTCTTCTGCTCCTTTCTTCTTACCCGCTCCTGAGCCCTGCACATCAGCTGCTTTGGAGCCTGGATGATATTTTCCTATTCAAGAAGAATGGTCTATCCCACATGGAGACAGGGACCCTATTCCCAGAGCCACAACAGTATCTGTGTGCCCAGGGACTCGCTCTCCCACCATTTCCCCATGGGCAAAGAAGGGTCCCCCTGCTCTGGGACACCCTATTCTGATGTAGCTTTCCCCAGGTCCTGCACACAGGAAAGATGTGCAGTGACACAAATTCCAGTGAAATATTCCTTTAGATTCATTCACTCAGCTGTGAGTAGAGAAGGATAACATGGCCTTGCAGGACAGAGATGTCTGTCTGCTTCCAGGGCTCCTCCTAATGGCATGGGGATCATCAACCCAAACCTGCAACACCCTGCATGGGGCAGGAGCTTAGTGATAGGGCTTTGCTGGTGAAACACACACAGCACCAAGGCAGGCACTGCTGGGGTTTGGCTGAGGACTGGCTCCTCACCAGAATGACTTTGCGATGTTCCAGCAGCCAGCTCCTGCCATGCCCAAATGGGACCCCAAACTCAAGTTCCGCTTCACCGGGGCTCTTGTATGTGTGTGTGTTTGCTGGGTAGCAGGCAGGCTGTGCAGGCAGCTGGCTCTGGGAGAGCTGCAGCCGGCTTCCAGCAGGGAATGTGCTCACTAATTCCCACCAGCCTTGTGGTGCTTGCTGCCTTCCCCCAGCGCTGGTTATCCCCGGCTCACGGCTTCACTTTGGAGAGGGAGCACCTTTCTAGACTTCACACTTATGGCGACAGCCTGAGAATCACACTGAGAACAAGCCTGAACACTCAGAAACCGGAAGGCAAATACTGAGATCACAGAAAATGTGATCAAAACACAGAAACTTGTGATGCGTCGGGTTGGAGAGGAGACGAGATGCTCTGCCTCGCTTCACTGGGGCAGTGCTGGGCCATCTCCTCCCTGGAGGATGTGGATGCTGCTTTCTGAGAGTCCCATGGGGTCTTTACACCAGGTCTCTGCCTGCTTTTGACTCCCTGCAACTACTTCTGCCTCCCTTCAAGAGCACCAGGAGCAGACAGTCCGCGTGTGCTGAGAGCATCCCACCCTACGCAGGGCTGCAGGAAGGCAGCGGAGCTCTTGCACTCAGCAGACAATAAAACCAACGTCACACAAGTGTCTTCTTGCTGCTGCTCAGGGAAACCGTGCTGACACATTCTCCTTTTTCCCTGTTTTTCCCACCCCCAGCAGTGCAGTGGGAGTTTTCTTGCTTCTTCACCTCCCACAGGCAAGTGAAGGTGGGGTGTTGTGTAACGGGCACACTCAGGAAGGGAAACTGAGTCACAGTGAGGGGGTCAGGATCATCCCTCTGCTTTGCTGAAGGGTGACAGGAGAGGGCAATGACTGAGCCTGGCTCAACCAGGGCTACGTGGTCCAAGGATCCCAATCGGAACCGGGATTCTGGCGGAGTGGGTGCCTCCGTGCTGCAGACCTTGTTGCCATGGTGGGGAATAAACCCGCCTGGAGTGAAAGAGAGGAGAACTATGTAAACAGCATCCCTGGGAAGGCTCGTGCTGTGAGGTGGGAGCATCAGATGGAAAAATACATGGCTGGGAATTGGGGGGGAGCATTTTGAGTCAAACAGAGGGACTAAAAAGCCTGGCTACGGGGTCAGAGAAGGAAATGATTAAAGCTCTTGTGATTTGATGGTGAAATGAAAGCAGCCTTTACAATGGAAAAATGTATATATAGCCACAGAAAACTAGATAGCACTCATTATGTTATGGAAGATGTAAAATGTTAAGAATGTAAAATAACCCAAGATGAATATATCAGGAGAAAACCATGCCTGGAAGGGCTATGGGCAATAAGAAAGGAGTTTTTAAATTTGTATTTGTATTATTACAGACAAATGCTTAATAGAGAGAGTAAAATTGCAAATGATGATACATAACAGGCAGAAACAAGCAGCAAATATTTGTTTGGTATTTGGAAAGGAGCAGGCAGCCAGATTTGTCTCACATCAGGCTGCTGAGGCACTTTCTAGTTCATTAATTATTTGTCCTTATTAAATATTATCTGCCAGGAATAAACACTGGAGACGCAGTGGGCCAGGGTGCCTTGGCCCTGTGCCCTGCCTGAGCCAGGTCCTGAAGCGAAGCCTGGAGCTAGGAATGCTGCAGGAGGTGAAGGGAGTAGTAAAGGTACGTCAGCTCCTGGAGAAGGGATGAGGGATGACCCAAATCAGTGCTGCCTGCTCAGCCTGGCTTTAATCCTAGGCAAAGTAAAAGATAAGCTCATGTAAGATTCAATTAATAAAGAATTAAGGGATAGAGATCTAATTAATGCCAGCCCACGTGGTTCATGGAAAACAATGTCATGTCAAACAAAGCTGGTTCGTTCCGTGATGGGATGATGAGTTGGGTGTACTTGCACCAGCATATGCATTGCAGGGCCTTGGCTCTGAACTGGAGGGTGTCCTGGTCCCCCAGAACTGATGTGATGCCTGTTAGTAAAGGGCATGTGGCTGGGACAAAAAGTGGGCTATGAGCAGCTCATGGCATGGCAGGGGCACTGGAGGGGAGCACTGCCTCTCTGCATGTGGAGCTGGGATGCAAATGGATGCTGTCTGCAGGGATGAGGGCTGTGGTGCTGGCAGCAGAGGTTTGTCCACAAGCAATGATTGGTTCCTCCTCTCCTCCTGTCCCACCAGCACACCCACAGCCAAACCACAGACTCACAGATGAGGCATGGGGAAGGGGACAGGCATCTGTGTCATGTCCATTAGTGTCATACGCATCTGATAATTGGCACAGAATGTTAACCCTCTAGTTGAGCTGCTCCCTCACCAGTGTGAAGGCACATGGCATGCATGGCATGCTGGTGGGTACTGGATGGGCATCACTCACACCTCTCCTTCATGAGCAGGGGGCTTACCAGGGGCTGCATATTTCTGGCATGCTACACAACATGTTGCTTTCACTCTGGAGGAGGAATTGTCCCTAGAGGAAAATACAAAGGTGGTCCCAGTGCAGCTGGTGCATCATCCTGAGGGATGCAGCACTGCAGGGGGACTGCGAGTGTTGCTTGCAGGACAGTGCAGGCTAGAGAAGCCCTATATCAATGAGAAGGGAAAAGGAAGCTTCTGTTCAAAGCAGAGGGGAAGACAAAGACACCACGGGGGTCCCAGTTCACATGGGAGCATCCTACTGCCATGAGCCCAGCCAGCACCATAAGGTCCCATCCCTGGTCCCCGCGTGGCTGTCCCCTCCCCGGACACTGTGTCCCCAAGGTGGGGAACACAGGGGTACATCTGCATCTGTTTGATCTGTGCTCCGATGCTCAGCCTGTTTCAGCCTCATTGCGATTCTACATCATCATGGCATCTCCTGACACTGGATCATTTACAAAGCCCAGGAGGCAAATACAATGAGTCATTATTATTAGTTAATGAAGCATCCAAGCACTAAACCCACAGTCTGCCGAACGGATAAAGAGCTCAGGCTGAATCCGATTTACCATGCATCTTTCTGCCTCCTCCAGCAGCGATAGAGCTGCTGCCCAGTTCAGCCCCCCAGCCCCTTCCCTGCTGCTGCAGATGCAGGGGGCAGGTCCAGGAGCTTCCACCCCGCTGCTGGAGCTGAGATCAGTGCTGTCTGATCCTGCTGTCACATCACAGGCCAGAGACCACCAGTAAGGCAACAGCATCTCCCCTCCAGCAGTGTCATGGGCTCGCAGGGGAAAAGCCAGGACAGTGCTGGCTTCACCAGCCCCGGGGGACAAGGGACTCCAGGGTACAAGGAACGCTGCTCTGCATCTTAAGCCTGCACCAAGGGCACTGGGGAGACATAGGTACAGGGGGAGGCACGAAGGACATAGCACATCCTTGGCTGGCAGCACGGATAACACAGGACCTCTGAGGCTGCAGCACCCTTCCCAGAAGGATAAATATTTGATAATGAATTACTCTGAAGATAATCCGCTTAATCCTTTGCCATGTCTCCAGGTTTCACTGCAATTAAAGTGTGATTAGCTTTCTAAAGAAAAGCTAACCCCCCCATGCCTCTCCTCACCCTTTCTCCCCAGGGTGTAAGAGATGGGCTCAGCCCTATGACAGGGACGATGGGGTCCTTCCAAGCCCACTGCTGGTGGCTGAGCAAAGCCCGGAACTAGACTCGCACACATCTTGCACAGTTCAAGCCACGAAACTTGGAGCAAGGGCATGAAAGTCAGATGTGTTTCTGGCACTGGGAAGGGCTGACACAGGCATGCATGGACTGGGAATGGGCTTTTGACCCCATGACAGCTCCCTGCAACATCTTGCCCCAGCCCCTCATCTCACTTAGCCCTTGTCCCTTGCCCAGAGCAGCTGATGTTTCACTGGTGTCCCAGTTTTAAGGTTGGGGTAGGATGCCTACATTATGCTCTTCTGCATCTCCCGAAGGCTGGTGCAGCTCCATACCAGGGTTTTCAGATCTCAGCTCTTTAACCCTCACCTTCACAGAGGCAAAACTGTATTATAGTGGTTGTGCTCATGGCATGGAGCTGCTGGTTCAAGGGGAGCGGTGAGCCAGGGAGCAGTGGGATGGGTTGTGTCCCACTGATCACAAGGATGTGATCAAGGAGTGTGTCCCACTCCCGCAAGAAGCGGCATCACCTTTCCTCTCCTTGAGCACTAAGCCCAGGGCTGACTCAGATGATCAAAAATAGAGAGTGAGGGGAGGTGTGAAAGCAGCAAAACAAAAAGGAAAAAGTGAGAAAAAGAAAGAAAACCCAACCAACCTGACTAAGACAATCTGCATCCGCCTCCCCAAGGTCCTGCAGGCTGGGGAGGGGGACATGGCTCATGATGGGGTATTTCAGAGCCGAGCAATAGCTCCAGGGAGCTGTGCTGACACCTCCCTGGTGCTCCCATACGTGGCAGCAGTGGCAGCCATAGGGCTGGTGGCCCCTCTGACTCGGTGTCACACCTCACAAGAGGGAGCCAAGGGGTGGGGATGGGAGTCCTGTTAGGGGCAGTGATGCTGTTGCAAGTGGAGGGCAAGAACTTCTCTCTGTTTCTCACTTCCAACCGTGTGCACTCAGACACCCAAAACACCATTAGGTGCATCTTTTGTTCCCAGGTCTGTCCCTTGTCCTGGAGCTCGTTGCAGTAAAACCAGATTGGATTTTCTGGCTTTTTTGCTGGTTGCTGTTGACTGGAGTGACCCAGGAAATCCCAGCTTCCCTATGGACCATCTCTGTCCCACATTCAGGCAGTGTCCCTGAGCCAGCACAGGCTGAGCTTCCCAGCCCCACGTGTGCCCTGTGGTTCCACCAGAGTGGAGCAGAGGAGAGGATGGAAAGATGCCTTGCTCCGTGTAACTTGGACTCTAGGTTCTGCATGACCAGTATCATTCATCATAGAGTAATGCTCTCAAGGATCTTGGGAGATCAGCGAAGAGCCATTCTTATCAGACAGCTCAGGCCAGCTCAGGCTCTAAGGATGCAGCTGAAGCTGCATTATTCAAAATATCAGGTTTTGCTATTGAATCCCAATAGCTGGCCAGTGCTTTTGAAGCATAAAACAGAGTGGGCACCTCGCTGCAAGTTGGGATGCTGCCCTGGAGCTGCTCCCGCAGCAGGTACACATACACGGACATGAAAACCTGCTGAAGAGAAAGAGCCAGTTGGCAAAGGCTGCCAAATTGTCAATGGAAAAAGAATTATGCTGCTGAAGGATCAGTAATTCAACAGAGATGGCAGCTTCATTGCTGGGATGAATCAAAGAGCTGTGCAGCCCATGGTGGGGACTCTGCCCACTCGGCTGGCAGAGGCAGCCACTGGGATACGTGATGCTGGAAGCTGTAGCTATGATGCTGTGCTCTAAGAGCGCGGAGTTTTTCCTAATAAAACACCACTGGCTTTTACATCACGAGGCCCTGGCTTTTCATTAAATTATAATGATAAGGAATAAAACTCAGCAGCAGTTTTTCCCTCGCAGGGATTCAGCACAGCGCAGTCTGCAAGGTAAGCGAGCTGTGCTCTGCGCTCTTTGCTTTTGCTGCACCTCAGGGTAGCCCTGAGGAAGGGAAGAAACAGTTGCTTTCATAAGCATTCCCCACTTCCTCTTTCCTCCTCCTCTTCCCCCCATTGAATTCAGATTACCAAACAAAGCCAGGCAAGGAAACTCCTGTGACAATCACTTCACCCGGCTGCAGCAGGCAGCTTCTTTTAGGAGCATCCCACTGGGCTTTCTGCATTTCTCTCCCCACTTACAGCACCTGGATGAGCCACAAAAAGACCAGGGGAAAAGGGGTTGAAATCACCATCTGCCTCCACCAGCACCTCCAGAAGCCTCTTGGCAGTGCAAGAGCCCCCAAGCCCCTTTCCCTGTCTCTGTGCAGGCTGAGCATCTCCATTGTCCCCTGCGCCCCGAGGTGCCCCACTGGCTGTGCCCACACTGAAGCACATAGGGGTCCATGCAGCAAGCAAGTTTTGTATTTATTTCCCTTGAAAACATCTCCTTAATGTAAAGTCCTTAACGGGCACTTAACATTATGCTTAAGTGACAACGAATTACACATTTTATTTAACAGTAGGCACAAGGAACAGCGCAATTCCCTATAGACTAATGGTGCATTTCTCCTCACAGACAGCCAATTAAATATTTAATCAGCACAATAGTCAGTTAAGTATTGTGTATGGGCATAAATACAACCCAATACATTTCCACGCCGCATTAAACTGAAGCCTGTAGACACTTGTCTCCCCAGCTCAGGCACAATAGCTCAATCAATGAGTCCTTCGAAAGCAAATTCTGTTACTGTCTGTAGTATTAAGCAGGTATCATTTCTATCTTGTCCCAGCCAGGTATACCAACAGGATGAATAATCTGCATCAAATGGTGGATTAAGGAAAGATTGCTGCCTTCCTGCTCAGCTGCTGTCTGGGAGCTGACTGCAATTTATCTTTGGGTGGCATCCTGGAGCTGCAGCAGGGGCTGAAGGACCATTGTTCTCCATGCTCCTCAGATGCTTTAGAAGAGAGAGAAGATTCAGAAATTAAAGACACAAACTCAAGAAAAAGGGGAAAGAATCCTGCTTCTCATTTAATGGAGCAGGAAGAGGTTAAAAAGACACTAAAAAATATGCTTTCAAATAGGGATTTGCCACAGGGAAGGAGAGAAGAAAGGAATGAAGGAGGGATAGGGTTTATGGCACACTCCAGGGCACTCAGCATGGGTTCATGGTGAATGCACAGCATGGGCTGGGGCTGTGGACAACAGTGAGGTTTCCTATGGGCAAGAGAGGCTGGCCCCAAAGGACAGCAGTGCTGGATTCACGTGCTCAGGGCTATGCCCACTGCTATGTACAGAGAGAGACACATACATCCCATTTTCCCATCATCTAAGAGATCTATTCATTCTATGAGAGTCTTCTTTTGGTCTTGATTTCTATTCAGTCTTCTTTCCACTTCCCCAGCTCTCATCGGCTCAATTATAACTGTAAGAATACATCTATTTACAGTGCATTGTTGCAAAAATGAATCAATAAGCCTGAAGCAAACACAAGGTCAAACCCTTTGTGTCCGCTGCAGCAGATGCTGCCTCCCACGTCCCCTCTGCATTTCTCAGGTAAGCGCTTTCTGCAGACGGGAGGGTCATTCCTGGTACAGAAAGCCAAGCATGATGGATAATTGACAACTGATTTACTTTTCTGGCTTCTAAGTACCTTCATGTACGAGCCAAACCCCTCTTCTTAGTTCAAGCCAATGATGATCAGTGCTGATAAAGTAGCAAGAGGAGTAAGAGCCCCTGCTTGCAGAGATGAGCTACTCTTGGAAAAGGGCTCTTTGCTTGACTTCAAGACAAGCATGTAACACTGGGCATACTGTGATATAGCATCTAAACATGGCAGAGAATGAACAAAACCAGGATGTAGCATTTTAATTACATTTAACTAGAGGGGCACCAGGGAAATCCAGCAAAACATCTCTGTAAAGAGGCTTTTCAAGGTTTGTGAGCCACCCTTTGGTGAACCAGTGTCTGTGATAGAGTGATGTGAAGAGAAAGGTCAAACTATGGGAGGGACAGCGTGTTTTGGTTAATTTTATCTATCTCAGAATAGTTTCTATGGGAATCTGTTAGGTTACATGAAGGTTTTGGGAAAGCAAAGGCTGTGTAACTTGCTGGAGACCAATGAACAGACTAGGCACCCCAGCACCATCACTGCCCCATGACCAGTGCTGATGGGCTTGGCTGGGCTGAGCAGGTTCACACCTTCCCATGTGAACCTTCACCTTCACACTGCTTCACACCTGAGCCACGGTGTCCAGCCGGGGCCGGGATAACAGGCTTCCTGGCCTCATGGTGCTTTAATCTGACACATCATTCCACCCTTGGCCAGGCTATGAGCATGCTTGTGCTGATTACATCACCTCAGCTTCAGCACAGTGAGGTTTTAAGCCACATGAATGCTCTTGGTTCTGTGCCTGTTACCTTAATTACAGCCTGAACTTCATCAAAGGTTAATTTGATCTTAGACAATGCAGAGCAATGGAGCTGGGAATCTGCCCCAACAACCCCCATTGGTTTCCTACTAATAAATCTCCTTCCGTCAGGAAACAACAGACAAGTGCTAAGGGTGGTTTCCACTTTTCTATCTGTGTTGCTCCGAGTTCAACCTCCGCAACGGCTGCCAGGAGCCATAAATCACAGAGCACAATCCTGGAGCTGGGAATCACTGTCTTGTAAAACAAATATCTTCCAGATTTTGTAGTGCCTGATGCTGGCTACAAACTGTTGGTTGTCGGGTTCTTCCTTTCCCGTTTATTTCCCAGCCCTGCATGTCTGCTACTCCTTGTCTGCTATATATCTCCTGTTTATTGTTATTTCCTTGCCCCCTTTGTTTTAATAACTCTTTTACTGTAGATTCTTGTAAAAACAGCTGGTCTAGACAGTAAAAAAAGAGAAAAGAATATCTGAAAGCAGATGCCCTGGCATTGCTTCAGCTGTAATCTCCTAGATTTATAATTCCTCTTCAGTTCAACATTGATTCAGAATAAAGCAACTCAAAACACACTGGCAGCTCAAAGCTTTTTGTAGTCTTCTTCTATCTTCTTCTCTGCCATGACATTTATTTTCTCTTCATCCAAACAACTAAAACATACAGAGGAATGAACCAATGCAAGCTGATGAGAGACACCCAGATGACTGTAGAGCAGAGGGTTTATGTCTGCAGAAGCTCAAAGGAATGTTGTCAGCTCATTTTTTATTGTTATAATTTCTTTTCTCTTGCCCAGCATTACCTATCTCCTCTCAGCATCCTCCCTTAAGTCACTCCCCTGTGTTTCAGGGGCTTACAGAGTCCCGGAGGCTCACACAGAGGGGATGGCAGCACACGGAAATCAAAACACTAGCATTTCCTTCCCATAAAGTGCCTCAAGAGCCCTCAGAGAAGGGCAGGAGCAGGATATTAGCAGATTTCTTTCAGGTCTATAACAAAAAGCCTATTTAGGTTGCATGTATTAAATATACTGCTTATATCCCCACCAGCAAGCACAAGCACCAGGAGTCCCTGAAGCCTGCCTGTAAGCAGCTCGAGGGCCACACCATCCATCCACCAGCATGCAGCTTTCTCCTGACTTACCCCACACCAGTGAGACCTACCTAAATACAGAGCAGAAGAGCTGTTTGGAGAATGAGAGAGGAATCTGCTCCTTTGCACATTTCCCGCACATCAGACAGTCCATTTCTCTCTTACATCTCAGTTTATGTCAGGGCTATTTGGTTTGAGTTGTTGGCACTATTTATGGCTGGCTCTTCCCTTCCAAGCCCAGTCCCTCCTTGCTCCCTCCTGACAAAGCTTTGCCAGCCCTGTGGCTATGTTTTCCCAGCAGAGCACTCGTTTGGGTACCGTAAATTAGCGTGTTTATGTCTTCTTCAGCAGAAGAGGTAGCCTGGGCTCTCTTCAGCTTGCACAACCCCAAGAGGTCTCCAGTTATCTCACCCAGGTAAGCTACCACCTGCACTCTCTAAGCCCAGTGCACCCAGGTTCTTCCCTGGTTTCTCCAGCCCCTCCGGCTGCCTTTGTCTATGAGGACAGCAATTACAGCCGCACTTCTCTATGCTTACCTAAAGCTGGGCACTAAAAGGCATAAATTTAGGAAGTGGAAGTAAAGAATCAGTCCCATGATAAGGCAAGAAACATCACATCTAGCAGAACCACAGTGCTGCAGGGCATTTGACTTGGGGAAACAAGCTCCAGCCACCCCAGACAACAGCCAGGCTGGCTGTCTCCACTGGCTGGGCAAGAGGTCCATCGATTCCCCTGCCACATGTCAGCCTGGGGCTGGGAAACCCTGAGGAGATCATTTACTGTGCCCGGAGTAGCAGACATGCTCCTAGAGATGCTCCCAGAGGCTCTACATCAGCACAAGAGCTGCTCTTCGTGCTGGCTGTCTGTGGACTGGGGTGTCCTTTCTCCAGCAGGCAGGAAGGATGGGGATGTGCATGGTTTTAGCAAGATCAAAAGCCATCTACAGCACATTGGCCCAAGCTGGGACACGTGTTAGCTGGGGAGAATGTCACAGGCAGGGGTGGATTTCTGTGCCAAGCACCCCTGTGGTCCCCAGGTGACATCAGACACAGGCTGCTGTAACCAGTCAATGACTCCCACTCTCTGCCCCGTTTGCAGCACGTGGGTTACCCTCGAAAGCCATCAGAGAAGGGCAACAGTGAAGTAACTCAGTGCTTCAGAAAAGCATCTCAGGGGGCAGAGGTGGTTGTGGGTCTGGGGGTGCGTGGGTGCATCTGCATATCTTGAAGATGTCAGCTGTGTGACTCCCTGGATCTGAGCTCAGCTCTCAACACAACAGCGTATTGCATATTCTATTCTGCTCCCTCTTTCCCACAGGAATAGCTCCAGGATTGAGCCCTTATGTGAGGTCTACCAGCCTCTGAGCAAGACGTGCACATGGGTTTGTGACAGATTCATTAGGCTTATTGCATACCCCGTTAGACACAGTTACAAGAACAAGTGGCTCTGACACAGCTTTCTAGCAAGATTTGCAGTTGTGTTGCTCTTTCTCAGTCTGTCTTTATTTCTGGAATGGAAGGGGGAGCTGGACATAATGGTGGCTGGAGAAACAGCCTGTTTAAGTCCATAAGACCTGTGTAAGGAACAGGGAAATGTGATTTATTGGCTGATAGCATCTCTTCTCCACTGCTGGACATTTACTGCGTGTTTGTGAGGTCCTGCTTCATCGGCAGTAGGTAAAACACACTCCAGAGGAAGGAAGGGCAGCTCTCTCCAGCTCTGTGTCAGTGGGAGTGAGCAGTGCTGAGGCTCTGCCAGGAGCTGGCAGGGACCCAGGGTGGCTCTCAAACCCTGATAAATCACAGCAAGTCTTCTCCCTTCTTGGACAGCCCAGCAGCAAAACAAGACGCTGCTCTCTGAACTCTGGTTCACTCGGCTCCTCCCTCTCCCAGGCAAACCCACGTGTCAGCTCCAGGCTGGAATCCAGGACTCACAAAACTGACTTCGTATTTTTTCCCAGTTTCCAACAAATTAAGCAAGCAAACACCAGATTTGCAGCTGGACGTGCTGGGGCACAGCAGACCATGAACATCTCCTATATGCCTCTTCCTTGGTTATAAGTGGACACCAATACCACCCCTTTGTCCCTGGCCCACTGTGACGTTGACCACACAGCTCAGCCAAGGGGCTGTTATTTCCCCTATGCTGCCCCCCCATGATATAGACAGGGCTCAGCCTCAGCTTCCCCTGGGAGGATGAATTTTCCTGACTCCTCTGTGGCTTTTAGGTGTGTTTTCCCAGGAGGGAAAGTCTGGGTGATCCTCACAGGAAGTGCTTTGCAAGATGATGGTTATTAGCACACTTGAAGAAGCTGCCAGTTATCCTTCATCCTGCTGTATCTACTGGGAATAAGGCAGACAGCTCTGAACGACACCTTGCTCAATAAGCTCAAGTCTTAACCATAGGGCTGTGAATTATGAATCCTCAGCAATAGTAAGAGCAATTGCAGACTGCAGGGGAGAAGAAGGAAGAATCTGGGATTTCAGGATGAAGACAGCACTCTGTTTGCTGAACTTCAGCTCTCCAAGTCCAAGTAAGCATTTTATGTAGTAAAAGAGGGTAAAAACACCTCCAAAAGAGCTGTTAGAAATGCCTGTTGGAACAAGGCCTTCCAGAGAGGAGTGTCTCTTCATTGACCTCCAGACTGTCCCTGTGTACTTTCTTATACTAAAGAACAATGAGATTTTGGTCAAACTACAAGGTTCAGCTGATGGGAGGGGGGCTGTATAATTCCTTACACAATGTCTTTGTGAGTCTCAG
Organism: Lathamus discolor; assembly: GCF_037157495.1. Taxonomy (NCBI): domain Eukaryota; kingdom Metazoa; phylum Chordata; class Aves; order Psittaciformes; family Psittacidae; genus Lathamus; species Lathamus discolor. The sequence continues at coordinate 14,332,609 of NC_088893.1, read as the reverse complement.
AGGCCAGAAGCATCAGCAGACTCGGAAGCAATAGGAAGAATGAGAGAAACCCTGGGGACCCTGGGCAGTAGAAAGGAAACAAGAGGGTATCCAAACCTCTGGCTTTATGATCTGAGTTCATCTCTAAAAGACAGAAAACAGAAGATATACCAAGCAGCCGAGCAACTCCATCTCTGACTGATGGTTACCTGGAGCCACAAGGCAGCCTTGAGATGTGAAGCTCCTTGAAGGAGGGCAATGTCTTTGAGACACAGTGGAAGTGCTGACCTGATCCAGCATAACCCGTCCTGCAATTATAACCAAGTACATAACTTGCAAGTGACCAAGTATATCCTAAGGCCTGAGTAACAAGTTCCCAGTGGTACAAAGCTCTCAGCATTCCTGGCCACAGGTCAGCATCATGATGTTGGTAGGCACTTGCCCATCTCATCTCATCCTCTCCCCCCATCCTACACCACATCTGCCTTGCTTTTCTACTTCTCAAACACTGTTATTCTGCCTTTCTTTTCAGAGATGGAAAACAAAGGACAAAGGACCTGGTTTCCTTCTGGCTCTTGAACACAAGAGCCCTTGGAAAGGACCTATTTTAAGAAAGGAGAGCATTCCCCCCCACTGGAAAAGCGGCTCAGCAAGGGCAGGCTCAGCGCCGTGCCCTCCAGTTGGCCACTTGAGACACCTGCTAGCAGCCACTTCAGCCACCAAATGCTCCTCCAGCAGTGGCAGAAATCAGTGTCTGAAAGGGATGCTCCAGCAGGATTCATGGGGAAGGTGGGGAGATGCATGTCCCGGGGAGAGTTCCCCATCACGCACCGCCAGCACTGACTCCCATGCAATGCCACCTTCTCCCTGGGGATGGGTAAGGGCACCTGCTGTGTGGCTCAGACTCTTCCAAGTCTGAACATCTCACGTTCTCAATACACAGGGCAGAAGAAGCAGGATGATCCCATGAGAAGGGCAGCCCAGGCTCCCCTCGCAGATGGCAGTCGTTGTTTTTCAGGATGAAAAATCCTCAAGCTGATTTTATGTCAGATGCAGAAGGCAGGACAGGATCTCACTGAGGCCATTTGGCACATCTCACTCTGTGCTTAGCCCCAGGCTAGTGCTCCGGGGACACATCTCACCTTGGAAAGCCGCAGTGAGCAGTGTGCCCACTCCAGCCTTACGTGGCAGGTCAGCCCCTGCCTTTTTGATTCTCCACCTGGGAGGGCGCTTCTTGACATCTGTTCTGAATTTGATTCTCCTCTATTTATGTTTTATAGCCCTTGTTCCTCTCCCCTTCATGGGGCTGAGCACAGTAACTCGAGCGGATATTATCCATATCGCTCAAGTTTTTATGCTTTTCACTTAAATTTTCTCATAACCAGCTTTATTTTTCCCTTTCTCCTAGCTACCTTCAGCACTAGATTTTTCAGTGCTGGGTTAAGCATCTTTATTCTTCTTTCCCCTTTCCGTAAGGTTATTTTTTAATGGCGTAAGCAGAGTTCATCACACTTAGCAAATAACCTTTAAATGAGATCTTGAGCACTTAAGTGTTCTTAATCCACCCTGAAAAAGACCTCAGACCCACGAGATGCTACTTTCATCCCAGGGCACATCCAGCGAATTGGAAGAGCAGACCTCCAGGCTCAGCTCAGTGAGGCACAAACTACTCACGTTCATAGGAAAGCTGCAAGGCTCCCTTGAAATGAGCTCTATGTTGCTCTCATGTATGTATTAGAGAATCTCTTTAAGTTCCTCTTGCTAAAACCATGCAAGCCCGTGGCGAGCACATTGTAAAAGCCAGTACCTGTGCCAAGCACTAACGGCTGCTATGGGAAACAGTCAGAAAAGTGCAGCTGAAGTCTAAGATGCTCAAAGCTGCCTTAATTATTAGAGCGTGAGCTTCCAAATCCCTCGAGAAGCACAGAAAACGTTGGCCTCGGAATTTACGATGTGCTCAGAGAAGCAGGAGCCAGGGAGTTTTGGGGACATCTTGACTGCAGTCTGCCTGGCTGGCTATGCTGGACTTGGAATCAGTCCGATTCATTGCAGCAGCTCGGAATTCAGAGCAGAGGGAGCAGACAAGGCTCATTGCCTGTTCCATCCAGAAAGACTGCAACAACAGTTGTGGTTTTCTTTTTTTCCCTATAAATAAGGTTACTTGAATGGACAGCCAGGAATAGACCCTCCGTCTGCTCATCCCCAGACTGAGCCCCACTGATAATTACACACAAATGAAGGCTTTGTCTGAAGAAGTGGGGTCCCCATTAACTACTAAAGCTCAGAGGGGAGAGTAGGGACCGTTCAGACCCTGCAAAGTGCAGCTTTGGGCTTTTTCTCCTCTATCACTAATGGTCCTGCTGGTTAGGCATCCTGACCAGAGGTGGGCAACAGATTCAGGTCCCTCCTGGGGAAAAGCACATTCCCATGCAAAGCAAATCCCCAGGTATATTGGTGCATCTGTTTGCAATGTGGAATGCATGAGGCTCACATCCCACCTTGCTTCACGCTTTTCTGAAGGATTTATCCTCCCAGCAAGCCATCTCTGCCTTGTCCTCCACGACTGTGTTTCAACTTAAACATCAGCAATTTTCCCTGCCACAGGCGATCAGTGAAATTACCCGCCTGATTTAAGGGCAGGGGAGATAAGAATGTGTTACACTCCGTGAAACAACTCCAGCAACTTGGTTGCTTTTGCACCTCTCCAGGCTGAAGAGGGACACAGCCACTCCTTCCACTTTGCATCAGGCTGGAGGAGTGACCATTTTCGATGGTACCGACCCTGAGTATCCTCCATCAGCATCCAGCTCCAGTCACCTTCTCCTACCCCATGCTGCTGGGCTCTGTTTATCCAAAGTAATTGCAGGCAGATTTCCCTGTTGATCGTAGGGATTTTGCTTGCTCAGGTGGATCCATTTGGAATATCGGTGGTTTTATTTTATTTATTTTACTGCTAAAAGCTGTGCATATATCTGTCCTGTGCAGATAAACCCCCACGTCAGCCATGCCACACATAACTCTCTATCTTGCTTCCCAGCTAAGGGACAAGGATTTATGGATGTTGGTGCTGTCTCTCCACCCCTGGGAGAGATGGGGACAGGGTCGGATGCTCTCCCACGGTGCCAGGACTTGCAATTTTCTTCTAAAAGCCTGTAATCATCCTCACTTCTGTGAGCTATTGAAGCATTTGCATTGTTTCACAGCATCTTGAGTGGCAGCTGGAGGCAGCTCCAGGTTTGGGGAAGTCCGCAGGATCACTGCAGGATGCCGAGCAGCAGAGGAGGGCTGTGCTCCTGCCTGCAGGTGGGCCGGTTCCTGGGCATTGCCTTTTATTGGGAAAGAAACCCACAACAAATCAATTCTGTTCACATAAGACTTGAGCTGAACTTCAACCAACACCGAAGGATAAAGAAAAGCCAAGAGAAACAAAACCCTGTTGTGGCCCAACCATGGCTGAAGTTCATTCATTTTTTAAAGATTGCTTTTGCTTTTCTTTTCATGGTTAAAAATGAGATTTGCAGAGAAGAGGAAGCATTGTCAGCACACAAATATCTATCACAAAAACTGCCCAAAGGAGAAGTGAAGGAGTTGACTTTCCCTGTGGCGCACCCAACACAGGGCACAGTGTGGACATGGAGACCTGGACCTGAGTTTCATACTCCATCCCTGTAGTGGCAACATGTATCTGCAGCATCCATGAACAGAAGTAAAAACAGGCTCCTGGGTGGTATTTTGGTCCCTATGTCCCCCTTGCAGATATGCCATCCCTCCAGCAGTATTTTCTCCCCCTAGCTCATGCTGGCACAGTAGCTGGAGCTACTGTGGAAAACCGAGTCTGTCTCACTCATGATCACTTAGCAGGAGAGGGAATCCCATAATGGTTTGGCTCTCTTGCAGGGATGCAAAGGACCCACTGCTTTCCATTACCCACCCCCGCAGGAGTCCCAAGGTCAGAATCCAGCCTTTCACATGAATCAGTCCTTGCCCGAAGGAGCTGCAGCAAGAGGAGACCAGAAGGCAGGAGAGTACTGATTCCCTGTCTCTGCCATCTCATTTCCTTGCTGCCATGCCATCTGTGGGCTTTATTCCAGGAACTCCTGTCACATCCACACCTATTAGCAATTCTCTCTTGCCCATTCCCAGCACCCCAAGTCCCTCTGGTCACCCCTGATCCTCGTCCTTCACCCAAGGCTTTATGATGCCTCTACCCACTTTTGCTGTGCTCTGCCCTGCAGCATCTCAACACACGAGCTGCAACCCAGGCAGCCCAGCCTGCTAGCAAAGAGAGCTTCCAAATGGGGATTGAGCTGCTATTAATTGATCCTATATTTGCTTTGAAAAGATGCCTGGGGATGGTACACCATTTCCCTTTCCAGTTAGATGCTTAAAAGCCACAGGCTTTCTTCTTTCTCAGAAACGTAAATCCGTGTTTATTTTGCATGTACCAAATTAATCCCCAAGGCATTGCATCCAACAGGACAAAATCAGAGCTCTGTCTGCACCAAAACACTTCAGGAGAAAGAGGACAAGGAGAAATACTGGACCTTTAGTAGAAGAAACACATCTATTTGGGAGCAGCATGGCGCATAAATGATTTGGTAACCTCAACAGTATTTACTTCGTCTTAAAGCGGGAAGGAAAGACCTAGAGCATCCATATCCATTTTAATTCCTATGAGTCTCTTTATAGGTTTGATCATTCAGGATGCTCTTATATACAAAATACTGATCTACCTGAAGCATGGGGCCACATTCTGTTCCCAGTTACAACTTGTGCAACTCTGCTGAAGTCAATTTACGAGGCAAACATTTAATTAGCAAGCAGGCTCACAATCCTAAATTTAAACATATGTCAAGCCAGCGAGTAGCTTTGTTTTAATTAACTCTCAAACTTTGTGGCTGTCATTTCTTTATATAAATGAGGATGCTCTGCCAAGGGCAGGCTGTAATCCTATGTGCATACCTACGAAACCGCCTGCTATTTCACAACCACTTTTCAAAGAGCTCTTGCAGAGGCAAGGGGATGGGGATGTTATTATAAGGGTCCATATGGCAGCACGCTGGCACTGCAGTATTAAATCAGAGCATTGTAGCTTTCCAGCCTGCTTTCTCACAGTACCAGGTAACGTATATGTAGCCTCATTGTTGTACAATTTTAGGGGCTATGCATTATTCAACAGCAGCCAAAGTCTCCGCTCTGCCGGAGGTGATTCAGTGATGATAAAAGGAATACATTTTGCTCTAAAGGTAGAAGCAGAGGATTTCATGGGTCAGTATCTTCTCCACCCACGAAGGAACAATGGAAGCATTAACATCTCTAGTAAAGAAATCAGCTGGCAGCAAAACCTCACTGATAATTAAAATAAAAGTACAAGCTGCCTCAACATGTAGTTAGACTTGGGAACTGTAACCTGCTCTCAAATGCTTTCCTTGATAATTTGGCTCTAGCAGCAGGCACTGAAATCTGCTGGAAGATGCCATCTAGTGGGTTATGGAAGTTTATTTAAGTTTAAATCCGCTTCTTGGTGTGGGGCGAAGGTGGCAAGGGCTGCAGATGTGGGGCGTGTAGTGGTTTTTGTAGATTTCTGTTGTTGTTATTCACATTTCCTCGCGCGAGTTTACACTGGAAGAGATAATATTTATTCCAGTGGTCCCCCAGCAGGGCTCGGGGTTGTCACAGCTTTGCTGTTGACATTAGCCGAGCCACACGGCTGTTCCCTGGCAGAGCATCTTCTCGTCGTCAGAGCTGTTTGCTCTCCAGTTAAGGAATTCATCCACTCCCTCGTTTTGGAAAAGCTGTACCAGTGTTGTTTCCTTCTTAAAACACCCCCCACCTTCCAGCGCCTATACATTACCTAGTTTATGACACAGTAGAAACCACTTACTTGGGACCCCAATGAACAGTGTTCCTTTGTAATGGGAACCACTGCTGGGGAACTGATTGGAGCGATCCCGTCTGTCGGAAGGCCAGGGAATGGGATCTTCATGCATGGAGCACTGTGGACAGCAGCCTTGCTCCCCAGTGTGCCCATGGGGCGAGCTGCATCCCTTTGGGAAGCCCCTGCATCCTCCCCGCAGAACCCAACTAGGTGCTGCTGCAATACATCGCTAATTGCTATGGGCATCGCTAATTGCGGACCCTTTCCGGAGCAATTACCCACCTCGGTCTCCCCCACCCTCTCCCGCGGCGCCCACCCAGGCCCCCTGCGGGTGCCCCGGCATCATTTGAGAGCCGTAATTAATTAAAGACTCATTAAGGGAAACTCATTAGTGAAGGGAGCGCGCAGGGCGAGGGAGTGGGCGGAGCCTCCCTGCGGCGGTGGGCGGGGCTAAGGAGGCCACGCCTCCCCGCGAGCGCGGAGCGGAAGTGCCGGAGTTGCCGCCCGCTGCCGCCGCCGTGAGCGGGGCAAAGTTGGGCTCCATCAGGGCGGCGGGGCCGGGCCACGCTCCCTCCTCCGGCGGCTCCGATGCGGCGGAAGCAGAAGCGGCTGCTGCAGGCGGTGGGGCTGGCGCTGGCCGCCCTCGTCTTCTTACCCAACGTGGGGCTCTGGTCCCTGTACCGAGAGCGGCAGCTGGAGGGCGGCGGGGCAGCCGGCGGGGAAGGGGCTGCTGCTGCCGCCGCCGTCCCTGCGGGGCCGCCGGGGGTAGCGGCGGGCGAAGCACCGGTGAGTGTCGGCGGTCGCGGCGTGTGGGGATGTGTGTACAGGGGGAGGTGGGCGCTGCGGGGTGCGGTGGGGGGCTGGGGGTGCCCCTCTGCCTTGGCACACGGAGGGAGGCTCAGCTTGTGCGTGGAGGAGAAGCAGCAGCCGCCCCCTATAGAGGAGGGGATGAAGAAGAGGGGTGCAGGGGTGGGCTCCTGTGCCCCTGAGCAAGGAGCCGCTCTCCCGTAGCGATGTCTGCGTTGGAAGGGGAACGCGAGCGCTTTCTCGGCAGTTCATAGGTGCGCGGACTGGAGGGTCTGCTCGCGTTTTAGGGCTGAGTGTGGTAAGGGAATAACACGAGGGTTTTGGCTCCTTGCTCTAAGGGGTAAGGAAGAGGCGCCTGCTCCATCCTTGCGTAGAAGAGGACGGTGATTCTGCCTCCCAAAGGTGTGCCTCTACGTGCCACTTCCCTTTGCCTTGGGAAGGGGCAGGGAGCAAACATTACCTGTTACCTCCGGGTCCCCGCAGCGCTTAAGGCAAGGGCTAGCAGAAAGTGCCAGGTGGAGCCTGAGGATTACGTCTGTGTGCTGAGCCTCCTTTAGGGAGAGAGGAGTGGATAACTCTTCCTGAGAGGCAGAAGATGCCTGCTGGATACGTGGCCTGACGATATTGCAGCACATGACTGCATTCCTTTCTTGTCCCACTGGAGTAGTAGTAAATTTAACAGCCAAATCTTTCTGCTTAGTGTGTGAGACAGGGAGGCTGGATCACCCAAATTAAACATTTGGAAGCTCAGTTTAGCTGCGTTTACTCTTGGCTATGCAATTGCTTTGTCTTCTCGGTTTGGCTTACCATTAGGAATGATTGGGACTTGAAAGCTCGAAATGTCAGTGTGTAACTATTAGTTCGGCTGCTACTTTACAAAGCTCTGCTTGTTCATAACCATTTAAAACTCTTAGTTGCCTAATTCTTTTCCCTCTTGGAGGCTTGCCACTACGACTGTAGCATAAAGGTGGAGAAACCAACTATAGCTATTTATACTCTGAGGGAGAGAAGGCTCTCAGGAAGCGTTGTAGTCAAACTGAGTTTAAGCTCTTCCTTTCCAGAAGAAATGTGTTCTGAAATTGAAGCAATTGTCCCATCTATAACCATTATATCCCTGTAATGCCAGGAGGGAAAGGGATCAGCTGTTACCTGCCATAAAGCATCAATTTGTAGTGGAACCCAAAGCCAGCACAGAAATCCTTTTAACCGACGCAATGCTCATTACATACCTGGAGTTCCTGATGTTATTGCCTTATGCTTGTATTTCTGTTCAATGCAGGGAATCTGTTTTGCATGACTAATAAAAATCAAGCCCTGTAGTCTGCTGCTCCATAGCTTCCCATGGTGAAATGAAGACTATTGTGAAATCATGTCTTCCAGAGGTTGTGAGGAGAAAAATGATAATGATTCTTAGGAGGCTTCAAAGTTCCTTGTTGGAAATAGCAGTTAATTCTGGTCAGATCTATAAGGGTGATAAAATAGGGAAACTGACTTTGTTGCTCTTCAGACATTGTCCTCATGCTGTGGGCTTTGGGTAGCTGTAAGCTGAGCAGTTCATACAGTGCAGTTCCTCATTGCTGATTTCTGTGTTGAGAGTTCTCAGTATTTAGATGGCCCATATTGCCCATGTTGTACAGAATGTTGACTCTGGTTTTCTTTATGTCTGCTTAAAGTATGGCAGCTGCCAGTAAATTGAGATCTGCTTTTGTTTTGATGGTGTGTTGAGCTGGGCAGGAAATGGCTGTGCAGTTTACAGGAGAATTCGCAATAAAACCTCTCTGCGCTTGTGTAAATCAGAGTTACTGAGGTGCAGGCTGAAGTTTTCATCTTCCAGTCTAATTAAGGTGGAGTTAGAGGCTGCAGTGGGTCTGTGAGTAAAGAAATGCTTGTATCATGCACCTATTTTCTTGAGGGATTTGGGCCTGAAGTGATAGTTCCTGTTACACTGAGGAAGGGAAAACATGTCCTAAAGGACAACTGCCTCTCTTGGTAAAAATAACTTCAGATGAAGCAGTATAAAGACAAACCAGATGGGTTTGGTTTGTTGGTTTTTTACTGTTGTCATAGAGGTATCTGCTAGCTGACTGCAGAGAGGTTTTTGGGCATCCTCAGGTTCAATAGCTCCGGCCTCTCTTCCTTGGTTCTGACAGGCATTCATGGGTTTTGTACTTACTAATCAACTCCCAGCTTGTAAATGAATATGCTGTTTGTCTGCTTGTTCGTGAAGCCGTTCTGAAAAGCTGAGTTCTGAATACTAAGCCCCTAGATGATAGGAGGCTATCTCATAAAGAATGATACTTACAGCAGTCAGAAAGATTTTTCTTCTGTTTCTGGCTTTAATTTGCCTTTTTGTGCAGGCTAATTTTGAGTTGAGGACATTTCGGATGTGATACAGAATCGAGCTTTTCAGTGAAATCTCTGTCCAGGCTCATTCTTCTTCTTTAAATGGTGTCTGCTGTTTCAGTCAGTGATTTTTATCTTTCAGAGTAGCAGTGAAAGGTGGGGGGTTGGAGGGGAAGGTTTTAAGAAACGGCAGAATCAGAGCTAGAACATAGAATTGTGATGCTAAAATCTGAAGTTTAAAAGCTGCAAGGAGTTTTTGTACTGCATGTTACCCTCAAAACGGTGATGTATCAGTGTAGGCGATTTTTGCCTTATTTAATCTTTAGAGTGCCTGAAACAAATGTGTCAGAAAATTAAGCAATCAGAAGCCCTGTAAATATATTCTAGGAAAGATGCTAAAGGCTTTCTGCAGAAGTGCCTGGGTACCTAATTGCTCCTGTATTTACATGTTCAGGGGAAACATTATGGTGGCTGAAAATAGTGTATTGCTTTAATAAGGGGGTTAGGTCTGTGTTCTTTCCTTTGGCCTTTGGGTTTGCTCTTCTGGAGCACTGTTGGGTGCTTCTGTCTCCGCAGCAAAGGGGTGGCCATAAGTCATCAAGGTCTTGTCCTCAAGGTCATGCTGCGAATCTCTTTAGAAAAGCTGATGTGTTGAGTTATTTTTCACTATGGCTGCACACTCAGAAGTGTCCTTTATCAGTGTATGTATAGCTCTGTGGATGGTGTGAATAGGAGGCCCTTTTCCCACAGGGTGTGTAACAGGTTTGGCTAGCGTCATGGCTTTAAATGGGGATAATAGTATCAAGGTACTGAAATGTTTCTGTTGACAGCAAGAATATTAGCTTAGGAGCTTTTTATACTTCATGGTTGTCATTTTTGCTCACCAGTATGCGTGTATCAGTGCGCTCATGTAATGCAGATTAACTTTTGTGTAGTTTCATCTTTTTCTTTTTTCAACAAGTAAAAACACATGTAGGAATAACAAAAAGCTGGAGAAAGGCAGGTAGTCTTTGTCTCTTGAGTCTCTGCTCTCTGCCTCAGAGGCTGCTGTGCATCCTTAGCCAAAATGTTTAATGATATATCCTGCAGCATGTAAACCACAGATGAGTTAGTTTGTGGGGTAGTGGTTTATGTCTGGGCTAATGTGAGTATTTATGTGTTTCAACAGAGATACTACTTTGTGTAATCAGGCTGGAGATCCTCACTCTACATGATGACTGCCATTGTGGGAATATTGTGTTTAAACTTGGAGAGATGCTAAGCTTGAGCATCTCTTTAGATTGCTGGCTAAAAGCATTGTAGCAAATCAGCTGCCTTTCATTGCATGTGTTTTCATGTAATATGATGCTTGCTTTATGGAGTCACCCTGTAGCTTGTTGTAGTAGCAATTTGTGCACTATAAATTAACCCTGAGCATGATGGAAGTGTATAAATCACATAGGTGATTGTGTGGTGCCCTCTGCTGCCAGCCGGCTGGAGTGAAGTGGGATGTACCTGCTCGCTGGTATGTTCTGAATGAGAAACCAACTGCAAGCATGTGATGGAGAAATGGTTTCTGAGAATGCCTCTTTTGGAAAGTTTTGGGTTGTAAAATGACTTTAGTGCAATTAAGCTTAAAGTTTCCAGATGGTGTTGCTGAAAACAACAGCCCTAATGATGAGCTGAACAGGGAGCGATGCTGTGCTGCCTTCCAGACTGGTGCTGCTGTGTCCTCCTCAGCAGAGGAGAATGATTTGCTTTGCCGTTCTGACCTGGGGGCAGCTATGAAGCTGTCAAGGATTGTCAGCTTCATGTTGTGGTTGGCAAAAGCTAATAAGGAAGAGGGTGGTTTAGCAGACTCTGTGCTGCCAATGCTGGGGAGGGAAGAGAAAGGCTCAGGAAAGTGAGAGGAAAAGCTTGCAGCTCTCTGCCAGCCAAAAGTAAATAGAACAGCCGATGTGCCATACTTGATAGGCAGATTTCTTTAGTAGTGAAGCTGGTTGTGCCCTGAACCTTGCAGCTGCCATAGGACTCTGGGGCCTGGCTCCTTGCAGACCTATTGGAGCAGCTGTGTAGAAAAGCAAGCTTTCAAAAGTTTGTTTTGGTAAGCATAGTGTAAAACAATGGGTACCTGAGGACTAGGAGTGCAAGTGCTAGAGCTGAATGAGCGTGTTCTGAATAAAGAGTGACTGATTTCCAGTATGGGCTACTCTGAAGTTGATCACTTCAGTGCTCTTGTGAAATGAGCAGGTTTTCCTAGGCTAGATAAACATGGACTTACTTCTGATTAGCAAAGTGAACTGAAGCGAATGTGAAGTGGCCAAAATCATCTCACAGCTGTGAAGTGCAAAGGAGAACTTGGAAAATATGTTTCTAATAAACTGGAGCTTTCAGTGGTCTTCACTCAGTGTCTTGTTATTCCTTCTGGTGATTTTCACTGTGATGGCAACACAGTGAACACATGGGCTGTGTTCTGAGTCTCCAGTGCTGCGTGAAAGTAAAAGGTTTATTATATTTGCTGTTCTTTAGGAGAGGTTATCTCTGTCATGGAGCAGGTGGCTCTGATGTTCAAACCTGCTCCGTATGCAGCTCTTCATAGCTGCAATGGTTCCCTTTCTTTCTGGAATGAAGATCTGAGCAGCAAAACTTTTGGCTTCTGATACTTGAACTACTTCTTAGGTCATCAGTGAAAGCCATAATCATCCAATGATCTCCAGAGCTGTGTGCTTTTCCTGTATAAATATGGATCAAATCCTGAAAGAAAGTGAGATTTAAGAGCAACTGTAATTACCAACTTTGCGACAGCTAACTGCCATGGATTTGACTAAATGGACTGATAAACTAATGAAAAGTTTCTTACCACCAGTGTTGGTGAAATCAGGCAGAAAAATGCTATCAAGCAGACTTTCAGTTACATCGTATCACCTTCCACTCACTGTTTAAATACAATTATAATTATTACAATTATAAAAATAATTACAATTATAAAAAGATAAAGAACTGCAGTTTACCTTCCTGTCACTCTGTTTCCTTATGGAGCCAACTGTAACCTTACTTACATTGCATGCGAATAGAGCCTGTCCAGCTTAATCATTGAGGAGATTGTTCTCCCTATGTAAAAGCGATCTGGCCCCTGTTCCTTTGCAGCCTTTTCCTATACCAGGCGATGCAGGGAGGTTGCCTTCAGCTTCTTTCTGGAAAGTAAAGAGTTGGTAGGGTGCCATAGGGAGTTTGTAGGAGGTATTCTGCTGTGTGCTTGAAGTATCACTGAAATTCATTTAGATCCTCTCTGAAAGCAGGCGTTTCAACCTGCTGCCTTGGTGTCCTGTTGATTTTAGCAGAGCTGTTGTTCCAGTGGAGTGCACCTCAACCGGGGTGAGGTTCATGGCACTTCAGAACTGTGTAAATGTTTATGTAGACAAAGCTGCAGTGGTATTTACCATCAGAGAACACACTTTCTCTAGTGTCCATCAAGCTTCATGTTTTCCCTCCTGTTAGCTCTGTAGTTAACAGGTACTCTGTAGAGTAACCTTTAAGTTATGCTGCTTTAAGTTGTTCGATAGTAGCATGAATAATACATGATTCTGCGTAGGCACAGGGAGAGAGGTGGCTTCAGTGACTTTGTGCATGTGAGATCTTTTAATAGTAACAGGTACTTTCAGGTTAAGTGACCTGAGTGTATGTGTAGATTTTCTTCTGCATCACCTGTATTTGAAAACTGAAAAGGATTTTTTCCATGGCTGAATGGGTTAAAAATCAGGAATTCTGATGGGATATACTGCAATAGAAAGCAGGCATGAATGTTTATTTAAATAATCATTCATTTAAATATTACTGAAATGTTAATTCAATCAGACTGAGGTAGATTGAGTTAAAGCTGAATAGCTACTTTTTGTTAATTTTGTATCTGTTCCTGTTTGGAATCCCATTGGAAATGGCCTTGCTGCTCTGCACTTGCACTTTGTCTTAACCCGAGCTTATGTCCCCGGACAGAACAGTTTTGGTCAGTCCTGCTGTGGTTTGGCCACTCTTATTCTTTCTAGATGCAGCTTGGCTGGGATTCCTCTGCTTCCAGAAGAATGTATTCTGACAACTTCAGATCCCAGATTGTTGCAAAGCCGATAGCTGTCGGTGGGGATTTTTAGCAGTTAACAGCAAGTGTGAATGTGTTCATCAGATTTCACAGACTCCTGAAGAAATCCTGATGCTCAAGTCACTTTCAGGAGTAAAACAGCTTGATGCTTTAGTTCCAAATCCAGGGATAATAGCCTCTCCCTCCCTCTTCCTGATTTTAAATCTTTATATTCTACTTTTGGATTGCCTTTTGCCTTGTTTGTGATGAATAAACTTCTAATTCTCTATCTCTAACTCACAAGTTAACTTGTGGCTTTACCTTCACATCTGGCATGCTGCTCATGACTTCTTATAACTCGGGGAGCTAGGAAGTGTTACTGGTCCTGCTTTATTCGACATGAAGCCTAATAATCTCTAAATGGTAATGGTATCTCTTCTATCAGTGTAACTAACACTTGTGGTAGTATTTCCTGCATTGTGTGTTACCCTGGCTGGATGATGAAAAGGTAACAAGGAAGGGGGTGTTTATCTAAGCAGCTTTGTTAAGAATATAAGTAGTACTGGATATCAAATTATGGCTGGCTTGTCAGACTGTGCCTCTTTTGTTAGATATAAAGGGTCTGGCAGACAATTGGAGAAGGCTACAGATAAGTAAATCAATATGTAGTGCAGTAAGTTGCCAGACATCTCCTTTTCAAATGCCTGGGTAAAAGACTAACTTCTGCTGTGTCTGAGATTTGCTGGCAGCTCTGCATCCAAAGTCCTGTGCACTCCCTAAAAGACAAGAAATATGTCATTTGACGTGTCTCTTTCTGTTCATAGGCTTGATAAAGCTTTAAATCACAGCTTCAAAGAAGGAAGGTCTGCCATTTCCTGGTCCTTAAATTTGCTTTTCTTTATAGATAATTAGGTTTTTTTTTCCTCTGCCCTTCTGCAGTTCCTCCATTTTCTCTAATCTTAGCTCCAGGGTTAAAAGAGAGCTCTCTGGACCATATATCTATAATTAGGGCTTTCTAACCACAATTATAGTGGAGTACAAGCACTGCTCTGGTATTGCTAATACCCAGGGAAGGAACTTGCTTCAGTAGGAAAGCTGTTGATTTTATTACAATTGAACTCTACTATCCCAGCCATGGAGTTCCTTCTGCTGAGGATTCATGCCTTCCCACTTGACAACTTATCTTTCTATAGTTGATGACCACTAATGGCACATCTTCTGTAGCTGTTGAGAAGAAAAATATTTATTCTGCTTGTCATTTTTTTGGAAACACAAACTGCCAGCTATTGCAATGAGTGTTCCTTATGAGAATGCTTCGGGAAATGCCATCCAGCTCATTTCTAAGGTCTGGCTTCTTTGGGTCTTACTGAAACTCTGGGCATCTGAACTAAAGCACAGCATTCATTAACTGTACCAATGGTCAGTAATGTTTAGCAGCCTTTCTTCTCTTGCAGGTCATGATATAGGCACATGAACCTGTTGCCACCAAGGTGAGGCAGGGATGAAATTCCTCATTTAATCTAGGTCCTCTTGAAGGTGTTGCTACTGCAGTGGATAGGAGCACCCTTGAAGACAATTACTGAACAGTAGCTGATGGCTTAAAATTTGCACCCTACGAAACTTGGTTTATATTGCAGTGTCATTTGCTTTTCTGTACTCCTAAGTCAAACAGAAGTAAGCAGTTTGAATATATTAAGGGTTTAAAGTGGAAACCCGATTTTAAGTGAGATGCTGTTAACTCCTGTGGGTATTGTGATTCTTTCCTTGGCCAGAAGTAGAAAGCAAAGGAAGGGGAGGAGGATGAAGTCAGTGAGGTCTTGACTGCATAGCACTGCCCAGTCTGGTGGAGAAGTTCACTCTTAACCTTTATTTTGCAACTGTGTCTTCCAGTCTCTCCACTCACTATTAATTTCTCAGCTTTAATACTTTTTGTATTACAATTAGCACAAGTAGCAGAAAGCAACTTCTAAAAACCAGTCTTCAGAATGGTGAATGATGGCTGAGCATTGCCTCTGCAGTGAGGTAACCAATTTCTGTTCAAAGTGTCTCCCCTCAACACTAATGTATTTCTCACATGTATGTTCTATGTAGATGATGTAGCAGTGACCTGACACGTTTCCCTGGTGTAGCTTTCAAATAAGGAGCTTGGCCCATTCTGTGTGGTTGTGGTTCACAGGGTGACTGCTGAAGTCAGACTTCCAAAAGGCATTTCAGGGTATTCTTTTAAGTGCACAGAAACCTCAGATATTTACTGAAATACTGACCAACCAAGGGGTTATATTGCAAACAGACACTGAAGGGTGGTTTTCCAGGTACAAATATTTGAACTTGTGTGTTTAACTTGGATGTCTGTAATTGTGTTCCTGCTGTAGAGCTGTTTGGTCATAAAGGATTTGCAGAATAACAGTAATTCAGTCCGTGTCCTGCAAGAACTTTCTGGATGCATGAGCTCTTCCTTCTTGTTTGACTGCTACCCCTTTCCAAAAATCTGATTAGAATGGCACTTCATCTTTGTTAGGCTTGTGATGTTTGGAGCTTTGTCAGATCTTACCTGGAAACGCTGGCAGCTGTCCCTCCTACATGCAGAGCTGCTTTGCTTCTACCCTCTTGAACAACTGTTTTTACAAGATTAAGTTGTTACAAGAAGTTCTGCTCTGTTTGATCTCTAAAGCTGGAAATCCTTTGCTTGCAGTTACACGTGCATGCTAAGGTGACTTTTCAAAGGGAAGTCATCCTCTTCTCCATCCTCAATTATTATTATTTGGAAGATCTAAGATATAAAACCTCTAGTAGCCAGTCTTGTTTGGAAGAACATACAGGCTTGTCTTTGTATAAATTATCTTTGCTTGTGTTCAAATTCATTTGGGATGTTACTTATACCTAGTTCATTATGCTAGCAAGAAAACATATTTTCTCCCTGATGGAAAGAGGTAGGTTTTTTTTCTTTCTTGAGCTTACCTAACATTTCTGATCCTTCAGATGAACTCCAAAGGAGAAATGTTCACACGGACTAGTAAGTATGAGCTGTTGCTTAATAAATAAAACAGGTGAAACAGAGTTTGGGTGTTCTTAATGTTTATACCAAAGTTTTCAAAGGTGTCTTGGAGTGTGATGTTCCTTTGAAAAGTAAGAGTCTTTGTGACTTTGATCTGGGGTATGATACAAAAATAACCACGTAACCAGGTCTGGCATCCCATAATGGTTTTTTTCTTGGTTTTCTCTTTTCTATATTATTATTTTTAAAAGAGTGAGCAACTCCTTCTGCTCAGACTGACTTTAATCTTAACTCTGCTTCCTTGGAAGGGGTTCTCTTTAGGGGCTACTTTCAGCTCAGATATGTAAAAGCAAGATATATTCCCTCATTAAAGAAAACCAGAACCACCAAAACTAGAGAAATGTAAACACAACTGTGTTGTAAAGGGCTTCAGTTAGGAAAATAAGTTATTTCTTGTAACGGGATGGAAGGTCACTTAAATTTATCCCAATTGTCAGTTCATGTTAGCCATTGTGTAACAGGCTTATTCTCGATCTCGGAAAGAAGTGAACCCTGTGATTATCTTCTGTCTCCTCATTTATCTTCCAGGTGGCCTGTTACCAAGGTTTAGTCTGTGGGAGCCAGGTAATAAGGAATAACCTTTTTTCTCCACTGCATATGTTAGTTTTGCTGATCCACCAAATAGACTATGGACTCCCCCTTCTCTTTGATTTTTTAGGCTGTGGCTGATTGTGTTAGAAATATCTAAAGCTGCTATTGATGTTTCGCTGTTGCCTGCTGCCTCATTTTTTGTGGCTGTTTTGGAATCTGATTCTAGGTACTAATTTAGCCTGGGGAGGGAAAAAAAGAGTCTCCCTTCAGAAGCCCAGCATCTGTTCACAGGTCTTGTTCACAGCGGCGAAGATGTTAAGATTGGTCCAATTTAAGTGTTTGGAATGAGACTTCTCAATTATTTTGCTTGCCTGATTCTGAGGGCATGGAAGTAAGGATGCAGAAGGCTGGAAAAGTGTTACCCGCAGTGTGTGAAGGTCCTGCTTGTGTTGTCCTTGGTTCTGATTGCTGCAAACTACCTGTGTATAGAACATAATAGGTTTTTCTTCAGTATAGTTGCATATTTTCTCCAAATAGGAACTTGGGCCAGCTGATTACAGTAAAAGAGTCCTTGGGAAAGCAATTACAAAGTGTCTCAAACCTCAGTCTGTGCCAAAGCCCTTTTCTTCGCATTTTGGCCAAAGCTGTTATCAGCGTAAACTGATAATGGTTACCATGGGTGGAAGGCATAAGCTCTGGAAACAAATGCTGTCTTGTGGCTTCCCAAGTGCTGATATTTTTACCATGAGAGGCTGCTTATAGTGGAAATACATCTGAGAAGCTGCAAATTGATGCACGTGAGCAGAGAACACTGGCATTGTTGATAAATTAGCTGTCAGTGGTGTAGAAGAACTCAAATATTGGCTTAACCGGAACATGTTAAATGAAATCTAAACCTACAGATTTTTCTCTCCGGATATTTGAAAACAATAACAAGGCATCTGAAAATGTGTATTTTAAAATTATTTCTGGAGGGTATGAGTTTTCAAGCCTAATGCAGTGAAGTCTATTTTTATAGTCCTAGAAAACAAAATCTGACAGACCATATTTGCCAGCACTTCTATTGCTCTGGTGACAGGGCTTCTTTTTAAAGCATGCCAGAGGAAATGCTCTGTGCTGGAGCATATGTCGGTGATTAGTGGGACCAGTGCTGCAGGATGAAGCAGACAAAATATGGTTGTGTGTAAAAACAGCTGAATGGACAGAACATGAGAAGTGTAATGGTTCATGGATTGGTTTTACAGTAGGCAAGGAAAATGGTTATTTTTAGGGTTATCTGTATGTGGATGACATGCTTTCTTCCAAATCAGCTGAGGCTTAACGAAAAGGACAACTGGTGCCTGTCTCTGTATGTTACCTGTAATTTCTTTTACATTTATAAAACTGTTTGCCCTTTAAATCTATCACTCTATATAATGCAGGTGTTTGCATGCCTTGTTTATGCCAGAGTGAACTGAAAGCCCTAGGAAGTGGGAGACTTTGGTACCCAACTCTTTCTGTGAATGTAAGGGCTCAGGCAGAGACTGATCTGCATACGGGTATGGGTGATTCTTATGTGATGTAGAAGCCACCCTCTACGTAAGAGCCACGTGTCTTAGACCTGGAGAAATTGGAAGTTGAAAGCCTGATTTACTCAGTTGTTCTGAATTTGATCCTGCAGGTACCTGCAAATCTCACTCAAGCACATAGACCCCATTGTGGGAATCACAAAGCTGGAAGTTGAGCTGTAAGATGCACAGCATTGTAGCATCAGTTTCTTGTCGATTTAGCCCTCAACATCATAGATGCAGCCATCACTCAAGTGCAATAAAAGATGCTCTTCTGCCTTACCCTGTTCTTCATATCTTGTTACATTGGAGTACAGCAAAATCTTTCTGTTCAGTATAAATGGGAGCAAAATGGAAGTGTGCTGTTCCCTTTGTCACAATTGATGGCTGTATTTGAACTTTGCCAGTATTTGTTTATGAAAACTGTTTTCCCTTCTGAAATCTTTGTCAGAGAAGCTTAATACAACTTGGATTAAGGGAAGTCACAAGAGGTTGGAGAATCCCTGAAAACTAGAAAAACAATGTATTAGACTGCTCCATTTTGTGGAGTAGGCATTTGGCTATTAATGCCCAAAGAAATCCTGCAAGAAGCCAAATGATTTCCAATTAAATCCAAGTTATGAAATAATTGTCTTGAGCTTAATACAGCTGTGATTTTACCCATCTTATGTTTTTTGGGGTAGAATTTCTCCTCACACTTAAGAGATTTTAAAGCTATTTAGGTCTGGGTTTTTGCTCGTCTGTAAAGTTCTTGCTTTTATGCGCCTCTTGAGATAATTAACAAAACAGAATGAAATTCTTTGGGCCCTTTAGGGAATGATGGCTTCGTGAGGATTGATTTGTATTTCTACAGCACACAGGAGGCCCAGTCAGAAATCTGCAAGGAGAAAATAAAACACCCAGAGGAAGACTGCTTCCCATAAAGTAACACCCCCTGAAAGTATATTTATTTTCCTTCCCTAAAATTGCTCTATAGAAAATGCCTTAAAAATGAGATTGTTTGCTGGTACTTGCACCCAAGAAAAGGCAGCTTCTCAGCAGTGCAATAACTTGATTTTATACTGTCACAAACACTGCACAGCTTTCTGAAAGGGACAGCTGGATTTTCACTGGTGGCTGAATCTAGTGTGTAAAGATCTGTGGTGTTTTCAGTCTTGTGATGTGTGGAGTCTCTAGGCTTTGTATTTGATTTATACTTGAACCTGCTGGGTCAGGCATGAGATTTCTGGATGTAGTTCCTTTTTTCTTAGCTTTGTCAGAGCTGTGAAAGGCTCTGACTTTGTGACCCTGATTATTTTTAATCTCTTTAATTCCTCACAACTGTTAAAGGTCTAGACATTTACGAGGAGCACCAGTTTACTTCACTTGTGAGTCTCGCCTTCGCAATAACAGGACATCTTTAGCAAAGAAAGCTTTTTCAAGCTCGTTGAAGTTAGATCCATTACTAATAGAATCATAGAATGCTTAGGGTTGAAAAGGACGCCAAGATCATCTAGTTCCAACCCTCCTGCTGTGGGCAGGGACACCTCACACTAAACCATGTCACCTAAGACTCCATCTAACCTGGCCTTGAGCACTTCCTTGGGCAGCCTGTTCCAGCACCTCACCACTCTCACAGTAAAGAACTTGTTCCTTACAGCTAGCCTAAATTTCCCTTGATTAAGTTTGAACCCGTTACCCCTTGTCCTGTCAGTACAGTCTCTGATAAAGAGTCCCTCTCCAGCATCCTTGTAGGCCCCCTTCAGGTACTGGAAGGTTTGTGTGGGTTTTATCTGCAGATAAATCTGGGGGCGGGTGGGGGGGCATATACATACATAAGTGATCTTTGAAAGTTCCTGGGTAGCAAAGGAAAGGCAATGCTTTTGACTGGAAGATGGGTGGGGCACAGTGTTCATCCCTCTCCTTCTGATGGAAGGCTGTTGAAAACTGTCTTGCTCATGTTGTGATGCGCTGTTAGGATAGACTTGTGCATTGACTCTGACAATCTCCTCTGTTCAGGAGGTGGAAAAGAATACTAGAGAAAATTCTCTTCCATCCTATTTGTAAACCTTGTCAGCTTAACATGAATAAGTTTGCACACATGTTCAGAGCTGCTGGATTATGCAGTTAAGATGGCTTCCTGAAGCAGAACAATGTGCAAACACATCACCATTCCGTGTGTGTAACCTGTTCTTGCATCTGTGTTGTGGGCAGTGAGCAAGAAGGTCAGGAATTAAAACAGCGGACATCAGTTCATGTGCCCGGATCTTGTCTGAAATCACAGGGTGAAAAGCTTATAAAGCCTCTAAAAACTCTCAGTGGCTCCTCAAAAGGAGAAGTTGGTTGGCAAAGACCCTGAAAGGACTCTTTAATGAAATGTAATCCGACAATTTAATTACATGTCTGGGTTTACGCATTTCATGTTGATGTTAGCAACTCTGCTTAGTAACTACTGGGGCTAAACTCTTTGAGACAGTGAATCTCCTCCAAAAGATCTTAATCTTAAAAAGTACTAATACTTGAAAAAGTGGGGAGGGAAAGGCAGTAGTTGCAAAGATATCACCTGGTTTCTTAAAACTCCTCAAGTTCTGTGTCTCTGTGGTTTAAAGCAGTCTTGGCTTTAGCTTATGCTATGAAAAATCCTCCTTACTATTGTGCAGAATGACTTGGGACAACCTATAGCGAGTATGTGAAAGATTACTGTGATCTGCAGCCAAAATGATGGGAGCATCAAACAATGCTCTTTAGCAAAAGAACTGCAGAGCAGCTTTCCAAAAGGATTTATTGTAGCTCAGCCAGTAGCCACAAATGCTGGCTTGTGTCCCTGGAACACTGCATGTTTGGGAAATGACAGCAGGAATTAGACAAGAATTAGTGTAGGTGCATCCCTGCCCTTCAGTGCTGTACCATCACTTCAGCCACATTACAGGGTTTTGTTTCTTCGCTGTTGACTTCTGCTTACCAACTCTGCTGAGAAGTGACAATAAGAGAGCACAAGGAATGATGCTGGACCTTTTGTCCTCTGACTGCTGCACATGAGATCTTCATAATTCACTTGTTTGGGGCTGAAGGGGCAGGCAGGGAAGGTTGTGTTATTCCTTGGGTAGTCAAACTTTTATACCTTTGGTGTGTAGCTGTGTGCCCAGTGTGAATCTGGATGCCGCTTCGTGGTAGTTTACGTTCTTGCTTTTCATGGTGGTTTACATTTAAGCCCAACATAGGATGGTCACTAGCAGTGCTTCTTTCCAACTGCATAGACTGATGTGGGAATGAGACTGTGCTTGCTTCTCTGGAGCAATGGACTTCAAGGAGAAGATGAAGGAAACATCCATTTCTTCATCTAGTTCTCAGACTGCATCCTAACCCAAACCCAGCTGGCAAAATGGGCTGCACTGGGCAAAACACTTGGCACCATCTGTACAAAGGCTGGCAGGTTTGTGCTAGACAGCTGGTGTCCCATGGATCTGACAGTGCTTGACAGAACTATTAATCTGTGTTAATGGCATTGCCTGAGTGGCCTTAATTTTTCATTGTGGATGATCAAGTCCGTGGAACTGAGTCTGTGCTCCCAATGTATCCATGCAGCTCAAAGGTGAAAACTGCCTTCTGGAGCGGCAGCTAATGCACAGCAGGCTCAGGAAGTACTTGCAGTAAAGCAGTAGTCTTGGGGTGATGAGTTGTGTCCTGTCTTGCTTTCATGTGTCAGAATAGCTCTGGTTTCTCTGGTGGTCTATGGCTTGAGATTGAAAGAAAATGTCTATCATGGAAACCTTTCACATATATAACCAACTGTAAATGTTAAGGTGTTTTGGTGTCTTGCAGTGTCCTGTACCATTTAGAAGCAGAGTGGCATCAGTTGGATGGGCAGCTTCCAGGAAGAAAGTTATGTCTGCGTTTCCAGTAGCTTTTGCTGCTTCATATTTGAGTTTCTATTGCTAGAAAGAGACCTGCTGTACTTTAGTAAAGTTTTTACAGCACTCCGACAGGGTTTAATCTCCTCAAAGTAATCTCTTGGGAACTGCACGTATTTGATAGGCATTTTCAAGGCATAAGCCTTCTCTGAAGAGTAAAGAAAAGTTCATTGGTATCCAGACAAAGACCCTTTGGCCATCTGAACCTGACTTAGATGTCTGCTCCTTGCTTGTGGATGAGGAAGTGCTGTCTGAGCTGTGGATATGGGGCCCTAAACAACATATTTTAGTAGTTCTTAAGCTCCCTTGACCTAATTCCCTTGGTTTTTTTATTGGCGTGCGGATTAGTAGTGGCTTGCTAGTGTGAAAGTAAGCAGCAGTAAGTCAAGTCCTGTGTGACTGTGATTTGGGTAATGCCATAGTTTTGGGGGAAAAATGGACCAAACTCCTCAAATGAACATGATAAAGGACAGGCAGGGGTGATCCTGGTGCCAAATACAGGCAAACAGGCAAATTGCATGTTAATACTTGGGTGATGCTGTCTACTTCTGACTGCCGGCTTCCCTTCTCTGCGTCATGCCTGATCTCAGTTCTTGGCCAGAGCAGGCTTTCCTGGAGGCCTTAACACATTCCACAGGATTCCAGATTGTTCTGAAAATACTTTCTAAATGCTGTCTTAATTAAAGATTTCTTTAAGTCAGAGTTAAGTTATTAAAATGTTCCAGGCATTTTCTAGAAGTCTTTGAAAGCTGCCCGTACATTCCTTTCAGAGTTGATCTACTGTCTGCTATGGGTTATAAAGTAAGATTGTGATGCTTGCGGGTTACAGATAAGTTCAAATAAATGCATGATTATCTCTTTTTCCTTGCAGGAGTCTTTTTGTGAACTGCCATTGAGTCATTCTTTAGGATTTTGCAATTGGGTAGTTCTGGTCCTTTAACAGCAATGGACGAAAATGTCTAGTGTTCCTGGGAGGGCATTTTCAGAATCCCTGGGTATGTCAGACTAGAGAGTGCTGCATAAGACAATAGACTTAACTGCTGTCTAAAATGCTTTTGTTTTGCTTTGCAGAACCCGCGGCTGCTTCTCTAACACTGGCTGATCATACATGATGGGGTTTGTACTTCACAGGAGAATTGCATGGTGTGGAGTTGTTGGCAGCTCATGCAGCTGTGGTGCTGCAAGTATTTAATACGCTGCTAATGTGATTTGAAGATAACGAGTGCTTGAGATGTGCCTTTAATGACAAGTTGCACTGTTCTGGGTCTGCCCCTGACAAAATCTGAGAGAAGAGGTGATTCTCTGCTATTAAAACAGTGATTAGATCCTCAAACACAAACCCTGTCATGACTTTTAGATATGTGTACTGACATGGATTGAGCAGCATTGAGTGCTGCTGTTTGGGGGTTTTAATTAGGATTTGAGAATTTTAAAGGCACACTGCACACTGTATTCTGTGTATCTGAGTAGGCTGTGTATTGGAGGGAAGTGAATTTCTGTGATTGTAAGGCAGAGTTCTTAGCTTAAAAGATGTGTTGGTAAGAGAGTGCTGGGTCTGCTCTCTCTCCAAATCCATGTTCTGCATAGGTTATGTTATTCTTTGCATTATGCAGGTGGTTTGGAGGAGCCAGTGGCTTCAATAGAGTTGTCACCTTTTCCTGGTGCATCCAGCTGCCTTCTGCAGGGCATTATATTCAATCTCCCCTTTACTCAACCAGTGTTAGGAAAGCTTGGATGCTGGTTTGATGATGAAATCAGTGCAGAGGTGTCCTCCTGAGCTTGCAGGTGGCCTTCAACATTTTGCTTGGTTCTATAAAGTTGCAAAAGGTGGAAAAAAAAAAATGATAAACAACCAAAAAAAAATTCTAAACTCTGAACCTTGGCAGTTTGTTTCTTTTGCTGGGACCCATAAGCAGCCATGAAAGTGCTTATCAAGGCAGGGACACCTCACACTAAACTATGTCACCCAAGGCTCTGTCCAACCTGGCCTTGAAAATGTCAGACTAGTACTTGGCCCCAAAACAATTGTGTGGTTATAGAGAGCACTGTTGTCATGTAGACCAGCCCAGAATTCTTTACAAGAAGTGAAATGTTAATGGTTTTGCATCACAACCTTCTGATGTATCAAAAGCCATGTAATTATCTATCCTTATTAAAGGTTCTGCAGTGGGAATGGGTGACTGTCTGGGTATTTGCTGTGTAATTAGTGTTAAGTAACAGGAAAGCCTGTTAAATAGTCAGTCAGCAAAAGCATTACTGGGAAACTATGTAGCTGTTGAGCACTTAAAAGCTGGAGACAAATTCTGAAGTGTCTTTTGTGTTCTGAAAGAAGGATGGGAGGCAATTTTTACCAACTTTGCACTGAGATCAGAGATTAAGTGGTGAAGGCAATAAATGAGTGCATTAATCTATGGGGCTAAGGAAAACATCTCTTTCCTAAGAGAACAAAGTATGACAGGGCCATTTATCTTCCTTAAGTTTCCCAGGAGATATGAACCCAAAATATGTTGCATTCAGCCTCTTCTGTCACTGTACTAGATAATTTCTTTGTTAAAACACCTTACCCAGAGAGGTCGGTTGCAGTAGCACAAGCTTTGCTCCTCTGTTCCTGCTCTGTGCTTGAAAGCATTCTGCAGATTCATGTTGTCTGTCAGAGGTACTTTCTTCAGAGCAAAGGAGGTTTTAGTGCTGCTTGCATTTAAAGGACAAGGCAATAACACAGTTGTGTGACACTTGCTTCTCTGACCCACAAAACCGCATGTTCTGGGACATAGCAGTTGAGGAATGTTTACATGGGTTTTGGACCACTTCGCTTCAGTCTGAGCACAAGTGATGTGTTTATTCCACAGTGGAGGATTTCCACTTGCAGTGTATGTATCATTCTCATACTGATCTCACTCTGGGTCTGTTCATTGGACTGTCCTTAGGTTTGTGGGGCTCCTTACTCACAGACCACAAAGTTGTGCTGAGCACTTGCTGTTTGTTTGAGTTGGACACGCTTGCCTGCTTGTTGGGCAAGTTGTTTCGCTTGGCTTCAACCACTCCATACGGAAATGCCTGTGTGGGCCATAGGAACAGCTGAAATAGCTGGTTTTCCAGAGTGTGTTTCTTGAGTTGTCTCTAAAGCCAAAGCCATGGAAGACTTTTAAATACAGTAATTTGGCATGAGCAAATGCAAAGTGAGGAAAAGCATGCTGAGCTGGTGGCATTTGGAGGCTTGTGTGGAAGTGCTCCCTGAAGGAAGGGAGAGACTTTCCAGAGCGTTCTGGTTCCATGCACAGTGGTGAAACTTTGTCCCTGTTATGTTGCTGGGAGGGAGTCCACAGCCCTGTAAGTCTCAGCTGTACCAGAGATGTACGTTGCTGTGCTTTTCCAGTATCAGTGTTTGTGTCCCTTAGATCTGTGCTGATCTAGCTCAAGAACCTTTGAAGCAGGAATGCACTGTCACCTTCTTTGAATGGCTTTCGTTCAGGGAAAATAGAAGACCAGGCTCCACGACAGTTTCTGACTGGATTAAAATCCCTGCTTTTACTCAGTAACCCGCTATTTATCTGAGATGGAGTTTAAACTTGAAAATCACAGCGTAAATTCCTAGGGAAAGGATGTCATTGTGTGCACTGGTAATGGGATAGCCTGGATAAAACAATCACAGGAAACTTATTTCTGGGGGAGAAGTGAATCCCTGGATTGGCACTTTTATGATAACTTCTGGAGCTTATGCCCCTTCCCAGAAAGCTTTTGGATGTTTGGTGCAATCAAAACCAGCTGGATTATGGGAAATGTAAGATTTATTTTAAAAAGCATTTTTAAAAAAAGACCAAAATGTCCAATTAGTAGAATTCAGTTCATGGAAGTTTAAAAATTAATGGTAAGTTACCTTATAAAATATAGATCACTTGGGACTAAACTAAGAGCAGGCATATGGGTTTGATTTTTCTTTTCCCCTTCAAGCACTGGCATGGTGCTGAGGCCAGACAACTTTATTTTCCTGATGCATTATAACCAGCTGCAGATGTTTTAGGCATTATCGCTTCTAAATGGGCTTTGACAAATGTCTCTTGGAAGCCAGCAGCTCTAAATATTACATGCAGTATATTCTGAGGAAATGTTGGAAATAAAGTTTTAGGAATTAAACGTTCAGTGCCTGAATTGAGGAAAATTTACCTTCTTCCCTTGTCGGGGGATTTGCTATCTGAAAGCATTCCTTCATGAGACATGCCCAGGTGTTAGCTGGGACACATATAGAGGCTGGAACAAATACTGCCACAGGTGGGCTTGCACACTGGTTTTTACTGGCAATCTATTGCTAATACTGGATGGTGGACACTTGTTTTAAAGGGTAGTTCAGCTTATGTCTAAACACTGAACTGAAATTTGGAACAGGCATACGACTTCTCAGCATTAAGGCAGAAAAAATGGAAGCATGTATTTGAACATATGGAAATGTTGTGGCTTGTGCATCACTGGCAATAGCATGGCCCTGTACTACAGAAACGTATGTGATATTTCAATTACTTTGTTCAGGATTAAAGTCAAGAACTTAAAGAAGTTTCTGTGCTTTTTGTCCTTCCTTCATAGCTTTGAATTGGACACCTGGCCAGAAGAGCATTTCATATATATAGATACATATCTGTGGAGTACAGAATGTTGCTTGCATGTTCAAATGTATGGTTTTGGGGTGGAAAAGGGACTATATGGTTATTGACATGGGAATTGCATTAGATGTCTTTCAGTTCCAAAATTCAGACAGCTTGATTCATGACTGCATAAACCATTCACTCGTTTTTCCATACCCCAAGAGGCTGGGACTTGTGCTTTGCTGACACCTCATTAAATTGTGACTCAGTACAGAGCACCCTGAGTCCTCAGTCTGGTCAGCGCAGGAGTAGAAAGAGGATGTCCCAAGAGCCCAGGCTGAGTGCCTCCAGGCTGGATGCTCAAAACTAGGTAATGGAAATGTCCCATTAGGCAGGGATGTGCCAAAGAGCCAATACATCTGATTCTTTAGATGTCAGCAGTTCATCAAGTAATGGTGGTCCTAATTGTCTAACATTGTTGGGGATTTTGCCAAAAATCTTGATAGAGTTTTGAAGGGAAATAGGGATGGCTTCAGTGTTATCAGTAGCTTTTTGTGCAAGAATTATTTTTTTTAATTATAAACAGGTATTTCAGAACAAGGTGTTTATCTTTACATATCTACAATATTAAGGATGCGTATCATTTGAACCACACAGGGTAACCAACGAGAATCTTCTTGACAGTCTGTGTTAGCCTCAAAGAGCCTTGGAGCAGTTTAGATACAAGCCAGCTCATGCTCATTGAAACCCCTAGAGACTGCCTGGCACTGGGGAACAATTCCAAGAGATTAGAGATGGCAAGCATCAATGGGTAACTACTTGAGCAGGGACCTGCATGCTTTCCTCGAAGGGGCATGGCACACTGCCCTGCAGCAGGGAGCCAAATCGAGCAAACTCAAGTCTAATGATTTGGATTTTTCACTATTTCACATTAGTGCTTAGAACTGCTTAGTAGATACAATCCTCCTAGCAAGTCCCTCCCTGCTTTGAGATGGTGAGCATTCACTGCTGCCTGCTGTTTTCCTGCATGTGAACTGTTATACTGAATTCTTGTGCAGCTGAACAAAAGCTCTCGCTGATTCCTGGCAAAGAGAAGAAGTTTTCATGTTCAATTCTATTTGTACAGGAGCATTAAATGGTTGTGTTGATGTGTTATAACAAATGAAACATCCAGACAAAGGTTTGGGTTTGATACTTGCCAGTTGTATAGTGACTCTAGATAATGTATATATCAAATACCTGGGGAGGGGGAGTTCTGTTAAGTTGCCATAGAACTATTTATGTGTTTGGTTGGACATCTTTTCTTGTCTTACAAAGTATTAAGACAGTTTACATTGAAGGTTGGCTGTTACCTTTTCTTCGTGGTTTCTCACCTGAGCAATGAAGTTGTTTTTTCCCTACTCATCCAGGATGTCTTCTACATGCCTGCTATCTCTAGACCTTGGTCTGGTTTCTTGCCATAACTTCTTCAGGAAAAAGAAATCTCAAAGATAGTATGTGCCCCTCAGCTGCAGCTATCTTAATGTACTTAGACGTAGAGGTCCCTTCTCTGAACTGGGTATGGAGCCTGAAGTCCTCACGTTTATGATTAAGAGACAAGCCACAGTTCATTTTCTGAAGCATCAATCAAAAGCATGCAGTACTTTTCTGCAGCACTTGCAAGATTGATCTGAATACTTTTAAATCCATAGTAGCTATGAACTTTGGCTTGTCTTCTTATAAGGGAAAGAAAATGATCCTGCTTTTAGTGGGAACTAACAGAAAGTTGGCTTCTATTGAGCTTGAAGGAATTTGGGGTGGTTTCTCATCCCTGTGGTCTAAGTGGAATATCTTGGCTTGTCTGTAACTGCTGCTTTCTGAAAATGCATTTAAGGGAATGTTGGAGGTTAAAGTATTGAATTTTCCCAAATCACCACCATGTGCTTTAGTTTCCTCATACTTTCCCTTCTTGGAAATGAAATGTTTAGTTTATTGTAGTGAGAGCTGCTATGTGAATTGTTCCAGAGTAGTTGTTATTGAGGATGGAGGATTAAGTGGTGGAGGCTTTTAACTGCATGAGCATTGGCAGGTTTCTTTTGCACGCAGTGATCCTTCTGAAGCTTGCAAAGAAGATTACTTAAATAGAGCAGTGTTGGTGTGGTGGTGTTGTTTAATTGGGATCTTCTTTTGCTGTCACTGAGATTAAAATGTTAGCGTGGGCTTGATGCCGTTCTGAAAATTAAAGGAAGTGCCTGCTTAAAGTTTTTTATGGGGAAGGTGGTTTAATGTGCAGGAACCAATTAGATTGGGCTGTTTGGAGACATTAAACATAGGTGTACTCAAGCAGCCAAAAATGTGTTGAATTTCCCACTGACTAGTAAGCATTGATTCCTTTAAGGCTGGCACTGAGGTTTCCCTTCTGTTTTTACAGAAGCAACTTTTGGCTTTAGAAAGCTTTTATCCTCTTAGGTTCCGTAAGCCTGAAAGCTGGGGGAAAGTGGAGATGGATGTGTGTTCCTGTATGAGGGAGTATGAAGGTGTGAATTTGAGTTTGAGTGGTAGAGATAGCAGGAAGAATAGTAAATTGCCTGGATATGCTCCCCTGCTGGACAAATAATGATCCAGTAACCAAATGGTGTGTGTTAAGGAGGACTTTGACACAAGTTGTCTCAATTATGGAGGCAATTTGATGTTGCTCCCACTTTGCAGCTTGCTTTCTCCTCCATTGGGCTCGTACAGCTCTGGATGGGGACCTCCTGTAAAGTAGATAGATGAGAGAAGCTGGATTGGAAACAAGAAAAAGCCTTTCAACTAAGCTTTGCTACTAAAGATGATGAGTGTCGAGTAGTAGTCTAACTCGGCAAACTGGTTTTGCTGTGGTGTGTAGAGGAAAAACGCTGGTTTCACCTGCTCAAAGAATTTGCAAGGATTTACTTCAGGCTATGGACAGCAGTGTCAGGATTTATCAATCTAAGGTTAGTATTACTGGAAAGCACGTAGTAGCCTTGATTTTTTTTTTTTTCTTGGTTTTGTTGGACAAATTGGAAAGTAATTCCACCAAATTGCATTTATTAAGGTTCTTATTTTTCACTTTTGACAAGATTGCCATCTCTTCATTCCAGTAAGTGTTAAGGTCCTTCTTCTTCCTAATGTAACTTGTGAAAATCCAGTCCTATGGAGGCTGCCTCTGAGCAGCTGTCCTGAATGGGGTTACTGAAATGTTGACATTTATCTGAGCTTTTTGCTTGTATAATTCATAATAGCCAGCTGCTCTGGCTTATGCTTTTGGGGATGGTGAATTTGTCTTGCCTCTTTGCACAATGGTAAGTTTATGGACATACATAAATATTTCCTAATCTGGGAGCATCATATGGAGACTTAAATGTTGAAGTCTCTTAGCCTGTTACTGCAAGTTTCAAGAGATGTTCTTAGAAGAAAGACAAGGTCATTTAATGTGTGGCCCCTAGGGTATTTTATAACATGAGGCATGGGAAAATAGGTCTAGCTGAAGGCATCTGTGAAGTGGTACTGAGAGAGAAGTAGAAACTTGAGGAGGGGTGAAAGTTATTTCATTGCTCTGTA
The DNA here is from genome assembly GCF_037157495.1 of Lathamus discolor. Taxonomy (NCBI): domain Eukaryota; kingdom Metazoa; phylum Chordata; class Aves; order Psittaciformes; family Psittacidae; genus Lathamus; species Lathamus discolor. The sequence continues at coordinate 14,302,390 of NC_088893.1, read as the reverse complement.
TGCACGCCAAAGTGAATTTAGATGCATCTGAAAGACCACTGTGGATGGCAACTTGCTATGCAGTCTGAGGCTGACTTTTAGTATGTGTTAGATATGAATTATGGAGTGATCTCAGTCCATATTCAGTGTGCATCTCTTAATAGCACAAAATTATTCAAAGCTGAGTTGTTTCCTAGCATTAAATGCCTGGCATATTTATGATTCTCTTGCCTTTCTAGCAAAGGTGGTAACTTTCACATGTAGCACTTTACTTGCATTTTCAGAAGGCAGTTGCTTTTTTATATTGCCTTAAAATATGTACCTTGTCTCCCAGCGGTCTTGCATGTGCTGACATCCAAAACTAGAACTGTATTTATTTAATGGATTAAGTTTGGGATTCAGACTAACATTCTTGGGCAAAACAAAAGCTTGTCTTGTAGCATCATGTCCGTGATCTCATGGGGAGAGATTGCTCACAGGTTTAGGTGTATCTGACTTTGGTTTGGGCTAAATAATCTGCCTATTTATTAGTACTAGTTTTGGTAGAGTGTGATGCTTTTCTTCCTGGAGCTTGACAACCATCTTTCATTTTGAAAAGAGCCATCTTTCTTACCATACCCTTTATCTTCTATGCATCCTTTCCTAAGAGCAGCACTGCAGAGATGATGTTTTCCACAACAGGTTAGTTGATTAAATGCCATGACAAATTATTGCAGCCACTTGAAAGCAATTGCTGTTGTCTTTAATTTTACAGTGTCAAGTGACTCTGATGTAAGTGCATGCCAAACTCTCCAGCTCCCTTTGTATGGCTCACCCGCAGACATGTCATCCCCTTCTGTCCTGTCCTTTACTGAGGGGAGACCAGATGTTTCTACCTACCAAAACATGCTGCAGGCACTTGCTGCAGGAGATGGTCACCAGGCTGTCAAAGCAATCTTTATGGGCAGGCTGGTCTTTCAGAAGGAGATGTGTTTACAGAGCATGAAATTAAGATTTTTGCACAGAGGCAAATAATTGCTTACAACGGAGACTTTAGCAGCAGACTTGAAGCTTGAATGATTATTGGTAAGGTCAGATGGAGCACACAGTGGTGTCCACCTCCCGAGCAAAGTCATTCAGAACTCTTTAGGCATTCATTTATGCTGAAAGGTTTTAAGATGTTGTAGTGTTCACACCTTGAGCATGTCGCTATTGATAAAAACTTGTAATAGGCTGTGTTTCTGTATCTGTGTTTGTGGCTTGGTTCCTTCAATCATTCTGAAATGGAAAACTCTCTTTTCACTTGCAGAGAGAGGGGGGAACCCCCTTCCCATTATCTTTGTCTTGAATTATTGTCTGTCACAGAGGTTTTAAGAGACTTTGCAGCAAGTGTCTATGAAACAGGCTGTTGTCATGAACAAAAGGGATCTCTCTGAAAGCTTCCCATGGTCAGGAGATGGGTCTAAAGAGCCAACAGGTCTTGGGTAGTGTTGACTGCTCTAAGCTGCTCTTTCTCATCAGGTCAGGGCTTTTTCTTTGAGCAGTGTTGAAAAACTCTGTCCAGAGAATGGATATTGGCAAAATTAATCAGATTGATTCTTCACTTACGACACAGTTCAAGTCTTGAACTTCAGTCCTGTATGGTAATAAGGCCAGTTCATCATCATTAGTTGCATCTCTTTGTTCCCAGTTTCCTCGGCCTGCTTACTCCTTCAAGGTGACTTCCACACTCAGTAGATGTGTGTGTCTGACAGAACGTTTAAAATCCAGAGCTTGAAGTGGATGAACTCTTTGTAAAAGAAATTCTATTCAATTGCAATTAAAGAAGTCACAGAATTTAGTAAATCTGATGAATGTTAAATGTCAGCATCTAGTCAAACTTCAAAGTGGAGGTGGATTTTCCTCTGCATACCATGGTTGTCAATCGTGATTAAGGCTTGGCAAACTCCATTTCAGAACATCTGTGCTTCTTCCAAGAGCGGGGGGAAGAAGTGACCAACAGCAGCATCAGAGGCTAATGAAAACCTTTATTGAATGCTGCATGTTACACCTATGATCTTTCATTTCTTTTCTGTAGGACATCACTTCAGAGGCTGTGGGACTTCATACCTCCTTCACATTGTGCTGAACAGCCTTAACCATAACCCCTTTCAGCAGAGTTATCCTTCTCTGTACTGAAGGCAAGTGAGCATGGCTCTTAAAAGGGGCATCCAACCGTCACCTGAATACTCCCCAGAACAACTGCACTTGTCTTCTGGAAACACCCAAAATGTAGGATACAGCGTGTGGATTATTCTGCTCCCATTAAAAGAAGGCTTTAAGATAGTCCAAGCTACTTCCATACAAGACTGAACACTCACCTTCAGAATTCCTCCAGCTAGGTGAAACGGAGCTCAGTGTTTCTGCACAGTTTGTATAGGCACTGTTCTCCCAACACTGTTTCTGCCATGAGGTGTTACACCATAAATTTTCAGAGGACATGAGAGAGATTATGCATACAGTGAATTACTCGGATGCTCTGCAACAGGACCTTTAATAACCCACCCTCTTTGAAATAGTCCTAGCAGCCTTTTTTTTTTCCCTGTTTAATGAAATTTGGTAGAAAACCCACCTAAGCAAATCTGAGGAGTTTCTGTTGGTCATTCTCTGCTGTATCTCATGGACAACCATTATTTCTTTGATTTTTCTTTTTTTTTTTTTTTGTCTAATGCTTAGACAATATTCTTTCCATATGAAGTGAGACTCATAAAAACACTAGATAGAACGTGTTCAAATCAGATTGAGTACTTCTTTATTCTGGTATCACAAGCTACCACATCTCTGTTTCAGAGAATGTCCTGCTATATAGCAATTTTTCTCAGTCCCATAGAGCCTCATTATACCAAGGTCAGGCTATGTGCCATAGAGAAGAGTATTTGTATTTTATCATAAGGCTAACTGCTATGCTCTTGTAATGACCCCGAAGGACAATAAATGCTCCAAATAACTCACTTTCTTTGGACTATAGTTTTACTGTGCTATAGGAACTAGAGTAAATCTAGGGAAATAGGAAGCAGCGTGAATATCTTTCGTGATTCCAACTGGGTGCTTATGAGCCTGTTTGGCTGCTGTAGCCATGTCCAGGAAGTGGACTGTGAATGTTTCTGTAATGTGATGTTGTCAGTGTGCTCTCAAGGGAGAGACCCTTGTGGTAAAATGAGACTCCTTGAAGTCTATCTCTTGGCCCGAGATGGAATGTATGAATTTCTCATGTAGTTGTAAATTCTCTTCCATAATTTCATGTGTTGTGCTTTTAACTTTGTCTTTCATCTTTCTTCTTCGCAGCAGAGTGGAAAAGTGTGAGGACTATTGTATTACTAATAGTAATTGTATTGTATTGTAATTGTAATATTGTAATATTCTGTTTCTGCCCTAGTCAGCATCCATTACTTTCCACTTTTTTCTATGATATTCCTGTAAATATCTCAGGATGAAACTTGCCTCTTTCCCAACAGTAGGACACAGATTCATACAGTCTGTGATCTGTCATCACACAGAAATGATGGTAAAACAGCTGCTGAACACCTGCATGAGAAGTCATTCCAGTCTTGTGTTTGTGCAGTTAACGCCGCCTTTACTCACCCTTTAAGTTGTATCCCAAGTTTTTTGATGCAGTGTTCCGTTGCCAGGACCACTTCTGAATTTTAATCCTGTTCTCCACACAACTGGCAACATCAGCAGTTTTAACAAGCATGCTTTTCATTCCGGTATTGAAATCGATAGATCATTTTCTAGGGTCTACAAAGATTGTTCTGACACATGACCTGAATGTTTGCATCAAAACATGTAAGTTTTTATTAGATTTGAGTGAAATCCAGTCTGGATGTTAACAATAACAAGACTCGGTTTGCTCAGTTTTGCATTACTGAGTGAGGTATCCCTCTTCTTGCCTGTCAGCCCACTTGCTACCTGTCCCAGAAAGAAGCTGCTTGATTCTTAGGTTTTAATCCTGACACTGCTGCAGTTAGGAGCTCTTTGTTGCTTTCACAGTGACACCCAAAAGTGATGTTACCTTTTAGGCATGTACGGGTTTTCAGTATCTGCATCCCCAGCCCTGCTCTTCCTCATTCCCCAGATGTTTATCTTTCAGCTATTGAAAACTTCATCTGTCTTCCACAGATGCCCTGAAACTTACAACCAGTTTATTCCCAGGCCCAACCACTCTATTTTATCAGTTTCTACTGTGCCTAACCAGGCATTTCGTGCCCTCTTGCTGCATTGGCACTGTGAGCAATAGAGTAGCTTCTTGCCAACTGCAAGTGGTGATCATTACAAGAAAGCAGAGCATCTCTAGGAGGAACCAATGTACCCACATAGGATCTAGATTGAACGTTTCAATGTGGATTGCTTGATCCTTTCCTGGCCTTGGGTCAGCCCAGGGTGGAGACATGGGCAATTAAAAGCCCTGGGATGGCATAAAGATGCCTGACATTCCCAGTTTCATGCCATGTTCCAAAGGGGTGAAGCCAGACCTCTTGAGCAGCTCGCTTAGGAGAGATGTATTAAACTTGGGAAGTGTGATCAGACAGCACACACACACACACACACACACATACTGCAGGGAGTCTGCCAATGCTTTTCTTGTGGAGGGAGGAGTGCCGAAAGGGTGGTAGACATGCTCTTGCTGGGTACATGTACTTGGCACTTCAGCTTTTAACTGGTGAGAAGTCTCTATCTGTTATCATAGACACCATTTATTTTTAAAGTGCCCAGAATTTTGTATAGGAGAACCTTCCCCATATGGTTCATGGTGGGATTTTATTCCTTAATAGTGTGATGTGCACATTCTGCAAGTCACCTTTGTAAACCATCCCTCGTGGCTTGGTTTCTTAGCAGAGATTGAAGACTGAAGTTGGGATTTTTGTGCTTGGCTTTTTATTCCCATTGGAATAATGCAGCTGTGCCTGGTTTCAAAGAGCAGCTCGTGATTCCTAATGAGAAGGACTGCTTATGGGAGCACTGTAATGGTAAAAGAGTCTCCCAACAGCCCAACTGCTCTGCCCTGCTGTGTGCAGCAGGACTTCTTACCATCAAGGGCAGTAATTCTGTGTGCTGCCTGCTGTATAAGGAGGATATGGAGATGCAAAGAAAGCATGAGGACATCAAATGAACTGACAGCATTAATGAGGGGAAACCAGTGGTAGCATGGCTCAGAGTAACTGGGCTGATAGCATAAGTCTGACTCTGAGTGTGATTTATCCTGGCGCAGATCTGTGCATTTGTTATTGCTGGGTGCAATGTACTTCTTGTCTGAGCAGCAGTTAAATAACTGCTTGGGAAGAAGAGGCGTGTTAAATGTTGCTTTTTAGTGCTGATGTTTTCAGTTTAACATAACGCTGTCAAGAAGCATCAAGTCTGCCAGGAGGCTGGTAGAAAATTTACTTTAAAATCCTTTAAATAGCTAAAAGGAAAATAGTGGTATTCCATTGCTGAAAACCAGGAAAATGCTGTTTTGCTGCCCAAAAAAAGCTGTGCTGAGACCAATGCTAACAGTGTGAAACAGGAAACAAACTGGGTTTGGAGCACCACCTGAAGCAATAGTAAATATTTAATTGAAAACAGTGGTTTTAATTATTTTCCCAAACCAAAGCTGTTGCAGTGATTGTTCCAGGTACTGTTGGTTCCACAGTGCCTGTAGGGCAATTGAGCAATGTTGGCACTGAAGGTACTGCATGTAGAGTGTGGAAAATAAAGTGTTTGTGATTCTCTTTGCTTTACTGGAGTTAGCAGGAACTATCTTGTTCAAGTCGTATTGTCCTGTCCTAGCTTCAAAGAGTGGTGGAGCATCAGCACCCATCTCTTTAATACCAGTTTATACCAGGAGTTACACCAGTTTTTCCCAAGGCCCTGATGCTCATGCAGGTAGATTGCATTTTATGGAAGGCACAAATTGTCATAGTTCTTCCATCATTCAAATAGTTACAAATGCTGTAATTTTGTAATAAACTGAATGAAGTCCAATTTGCAGTCACACACTTGCCAGGTCCATGTACGTGCAGTGCCAAGCCTGGTTGTAATCCTGTATTAGTCGGAGAGCTGTGAATTTCACTACTGTGTAGTATTTCTGTGTTGAGGATGCTCACTGGGGTGTATCTTTAGTGAGATTTCTGCTAGTATGATACATGGTTTGATTCTATGCTAGTATTCAAATTATTTGCAAGTTGTGTTGATATGAGCAGTCCTTGATTGAATTGGTTTAACATTCCTGTGGTCTGATCAAGAGTTTATAGCTCCAGTACAGGGAATTCATGGAGGTGATGGAATTAATAGGTTTTGTATCCTGCATTTTTGTCAAGTCTTAATGTAGATTATTCACCATATGCAGCATAATCTGAAAATCTAATTGGTAAATCAGACTTCAGGAATGCTACTCCAAAGTGTGTCCTTATAGGAAACCACTACAGCTTGCGTGCCGTTTCCTCGTGTTAAAAATGGAGCGTTGGATATATGCAGACATCTGAGAGGTTCTGCCTCAAATGTCCATTTCTCAAACTGATCTCCCAAACCAGCTTGTTCAATCTTCTTTCTGTGAATATAAGTCTTGTTGCATTTGAGACAGCTTCAGATAGCACTAAATGCTGTGGAAAACAAATTGCATCTCTGGGTTTTATACTCACAGCTTCTGCCAGGAGTTGTGGTCAAACCCCAACCCTATTGGACACACGATAATCTAAGTTGGTTCCTTGGGAGAGCTCACTTGGTTTCCAGTTTCTGGGAATCATGTGAAGCAGAAAGGGAAGGTGGGGAGGGGTGGGAAGTCTTTAATCTCTGAACTGCCATTCTAAATGGGATTACTTTTGTCTACATCTTCGTACTTCATGCATTTGCTGTCGGAGCCCCTCCTGGCTCTTTACCCCTCAGGCAGGGTTAGTAACAGGTTGTCTCCCATCTTGACTGAAGGCAAACCCAGGCAGTAATGTCTTGTTTGGGAATTTCATAATGTGTTGCTGTATCTTAAAGCAAGGTCAAAGAAATGTGCTTATTGCTTGAGGGGGGAAGTGAGGAGGTTTCTGATGCAGCTAAATGCCTGCAGGAGCATATTCCACAGTTTTGAGCAGATTCCTGAGGCATGCTACTATGTGGGAAATGGAGCACTTCTGTAGATGGGAAGGGCTGTAAATGCTTTACTGAACAGAAAAGATAAGGCTGTTGTGGAATAAATGTAAGCAACAAACCCTGTTCTGAAGCTCAAAACTAGGCCAGCTGGGGTTTTAACTGCTCAAATGAAAGTCTAAGACTGAAATTGCTGTGCTGTCACAAGGTGTGCTGAAACCCGGGGAAGAAGTCACCAACTTGGTGCTCTGCACTCACTGGAAAGGCACGTTGAAGGCTGGGATTGAATTAGTCCAACAGCAAGTTTACAACAGCACACATTGCAAAACTGTAATATTATTTCTGAAGGCAGGTGAAGAACAGAGTGTAAGGTGTTTGACAGAGATGATCCTGGATGTCATATTGCTGTCCTTAGTTGGTGTCTTTAGGCTTTCATCAGCTGATGTACCAGGACCTTCTGCTAACGTCTCATTTGTGCTAAGGGATTTGTAGCAATTATGACTAAATTCTTTCACTTAAGTTTTATTAAAGGGGGGGGGGGGAGTTTCAGTTCAATTAAGTACTGCTCTAGCACTTGATACAAAAAACTTTCTGTACTAAATGTGTGATCTCAGCTAAAATTGGGTGATGCTCAAGTAGTGGGCTGTCCTGTCCACCAAGGAGCTGTATGCCTGGTGTTCTGCAAGGAACATACTTCTTTAACAGCTCTACAAGCAGCTACCAAGTGTTTGTCCCTGAGCATTCTGCAGGAAAGGCTCTGCTTCGTGTCTGTGTGCACTGATCAGTTCAACTGGTTCTGGTCCAGCTTTATGTGGCTGAGAGGGTAAGGACTGACCCAGGAGTGCTCACAGTGCTTGTGGCTCTGTGTTCTGAAGGAAGCAGGCAGGTTATTTCCATCCTCCAAAGTACAGCTTTCTCAAAGAAAAGCACAAATCCATCCATGTGGGTTCAATGTCATTGGTGCTTCAGGTGGGAGAGGGGAGCATCACAGCCAAATGGTAGCATGGTGCAGGAAACTTTTAGGTTTGGTTCGAGCCTGTTGCTTCGATCTGAGTCACAACACGGCTATAAGATACACTGGGCTTTTTGTCTTTGAAAGCACTTAATTATTCCACATGATGTGATGCCATTTAGTCCTGCATTACCTTTTAGTAGGTCTTGAAATATTGAAGGTATGGATTATGTTAATGTAGCTTTTAAATTTTTGATGGACTGAAATAGCTTTGAAAGTTAACCTTTAGAAAACATTTGGGTAGATTGCACGACGGGCTTTTAGCACTTGCTTTTTCTAGTGGTGTGCTATCTCCTGTTCCAGTAAATGAAGAGCTTTGACCAGGGCTATGAGCAGCTTCCTGACCCAGGACAAATGCCTTCAGCTGATGTTAGGGATATTTTTGTTTTGCATTAGATCACCTGAAAGTCTCAGCTGTTTCCATGCCAGTACAGGGGAAGGATGGAAGCCGGTTGTGCTGCACAGGTGTTGGCACCAGTTTGTTGTTCAACACATGCTAATAGATCTGACAGACCAAAAGGGAATTTCATTTCTTAATGGTACAATAAGACTTGAGATCTATTTATTTATGAAAGGGTTACCTACATTTAGTGTGGATGGTTCAATGATCAAAAAAAAATGGGTTTCTTGCTGATGAGAGGAGGATTCTTCCATGTTTCCTGCTTTCTGAAACGCCTCCAGTACTTTAGGTTTTGGAAGGCAGAAGATCTACCTATAGATGTTGTTTCTTTCTGCTTTGCCATGACACAGATCGCGACAACTGGGTTGTACCCAAGGTTCACACTCTTGAGTCTTTACTGAGTCTCCCTCAGGTTACAACTTCCTTTAATAGCAGAATGGTTTGTATTTGCTCTCCCTTTAACTGTTGTTTTTCTGGAATGTTTTATCATCTTCAGCATCTTGTTGTAGGACATAAAAGCAAGATACACTTAGTGAGATGCTGGGGTAAATGAGGAGACCTGGGATGGAATGGATGCCCCTTTAATACTGTCTCCAAAGATCATAGCTCCTTGGCTTTAAAGAAAATAACAAATCGGCAAAACGTTTGAATGGGGTTTGAGATCTGTGCAGTCTTACGAAAAGTGCATACGCTTCAAGTGGTTTTCCCCCTGTGAGTAGAAACTTGTGGCTCATGTCTCCATCCGCCCTGCTTTTACTCTGGCAGGAGCCAGGCACACTGAATAGTGATTAAACAGAAAAATTAAAACTCCATTTTTGTGCATTTGGCGTTTGAGCGCTGATCCATTGCTTTGGCGGCGTGTTAACAGCGTGGTAGACAACAGAAGGGGCTTGTTTACAGCAATCTGTCTAAATCCAGTCTCAATGTATTGCTTAATGTGCCTTTCTGCTTTAAGTCATTTCCAGTTTTTAAAAAATGAAGGATGGAAGCAGGCAGGAGATTAGCTTAAGATATTGCTGGAGAAGTAATCGCTCCTTAGAGGTAAACAACTTCCTATTCTTAAGGAAAAGAAAATGTGCTTGAGCTGAAATAGAACTTATGAGCTTGCCGTAGGAGTTGATGGATAAAATTCAATGGCTTGTGCACTTATATAGCTTGACTACATGATCATAATGAACCCTTCATGCTTTGGAATCTGCTTTTAGCATTGCTGTTTACTACTGACCTTTTCAACAACGTTTTTCAACCTTTTCTTGCAAAATGTGAAGCTGAGGTAGAGCAGAGCAGGTAATTGCAAAGGCAGTAGCCTTGCTGAACTGTTTTATAGGGACAGAAATCCAAATCCATAATGCCAATTTACCCTAATCATGCAGCATTGATAACTTAAATGTTCAAACAATGGTCACTGTGTTCCACTGTTAAAATGCAAATAATGGGGGGGATATGCTGGTGGCTTTGGACAAAAACGTTATGCTTCCTTCTATGCAATTAGAATTAATGAGAAATAAAGGTAAAACTGAAAATCGATAAGAGATAAAGCATTACACAGAAGATGCAGCTCCCTGCAAATGAGATGCTTGTTTAATAGTTAAAGCAAAACTCAGTCCTAGGAAACTCGCTGTGTTTTGCAGATTGCTTAGATATCACAGTCTAGAGCGTCTGTTGAAGGGTATCATCAAGTTTTGTAATTTGCATAATTGAGTCAAATTCCATGCAGCATCCCCGAAGGAAACCACTAAAGAAAGCAACATTCTGGTCCCTGTTTGCTGTGTCTGGATTTCTGGAGCTCAGACGTCCTCTACGAAGAGGAAAAAAAGGAAAGAGGAGGGGGAAGTAAAGCTTCCAAAATAACATCAATGTCAACAGCCTGCCCATTTTCACAATGAGCAAGACTTCTGAGCACATAGATGAGCCCAGGGTGGCATGTTGCCCACAACTTTGCACGCTGCTCCTCTAATGGTGATAACTTGAGCATAAAGATTGCAGTCAAGAATGGGGAAGACAATGTTTTATCATTCATGCTGGCTGGTTTTGGTAGTCTGCTGAAATTAAGTTGGTCTTGAAAGTGTGGTTTTTAACAAGAAATAGGATGCTAATCAGTCTGCTGCAGCTGTACCTTCCCTTTGGGGCTATGTGAATAGTGGGTTCTGGCAAGGTCACTGACGCAGAGACACTGATACTCGTTTTTTGGCCCTGAAAGTCAATCTAATGTTGAGGCACTGTTGACAGAACTTGTCAGTGACTCACAGCAGACTTTTCAGATACGGTGTTTTAATAGCGACCTGCAAAACCAGTGTAAGTGTTATGTGTTTGCTTGCAAGGGATACAGTCAGAAATCCTCCAACCCCTTAACATTTGCTCAAGTTGAATTAAATGTAACGAAGCATTTCTGAATTGGATTGACGAATGTAACTTGTCTGCCCAAGACTAAAAAAGCTCCACAATGCAGCACGTCTGTCATGACCATCTGTAGCTGTGTGTAACTTCAAGATTTTAAAAGCCACTTAGAGAGGTGTCTTGATCCAATAGAGATTAACATGTTTATCTTGTGTGGATCTTGTTTGGCTTTAGTTGTACAGGGCAGTAGCATCATCATGGGCACTGCAGGCAGAGAAACCCTACCCAGTGAGTCACCCTGTGTAGTCCTTACTTTGCTGGTGCCCACATGAAGAAAACTTGGTCCTTGTAAGTCTCCAAGACTGAATGCTCTACAGAGCCTGTTCCTCGGGACTTAAGGATTGATAACTCTTATTCCATGTGTCTCCAGACACTACAGTTGGGAATGATCTGGATAACTGATGCATGCACTCCATAGTTTCCACTCTTGCTTAAAGCTTACAGATTACTCAAGTTTTTCTCTTGACATGTATAACCTGTACAGGGTTTAGCTTAGCCCAGCGCAGAGATGGTTTTGTGTGTAAATTTATTTGGGACTGAGAGAAGTAATATAACTATTTACGAGACTTTCTGCTGTCTGCCTGTGTCATTTGGGCTCTGTACGTAACACAGTGGCAGTCTGTGATTTTTTTCTTTTCTAACAGCAGTGGATGATGGTGTGCTATTGCTCGCTTTCAATATTGCAGTAGCTAGATGGCTTGTGTGTGGTTGTTGCTTGCTCTGGAGGTATTTAAATACATGTTGCTGATGTGCAGCAAAAGCCTCACCAGTTTCTATCATGCAGGTTACAAGTCACCTGCCATTCGATTTAACCCCTGGCTTCATGGGGCTTGGCACAGGGTGCTGGGTTACCATGTGCACAGTAGGTGTTGCAAGGCTCAGTCACACTGTGCATTTCTCCTTTTAGATCTGTTCCTAGACACTCTTACAACGCTTTCCTCTTCAGTGGTGGGTGGGATTTCTGGAGTAACTGCCAGTAAGGGGTTTGCATGTGTTGAATCACAGCTAGCAGCAGAAGGGATAACGGCATTGTAAACTCTTCCTGGTGTGCTCTTTCACTCTAGAGTGCTGTAAATAGGAGACAAAAGACACTTAAAATACTGAGGATTCAAACCTGCCAGCTGTTCCCATGCCCAGTATGACACTTGTGCACAAGCCTAGTGCTCAAAGTTGGCAAAGCTCTCTTGGCAAGGAGGTGCTCTGGTCTGCAAGAGCTTTCCAGGACTTTCCCTGGCAGGGGAGTATCCTACAGAGGAAGCTGTGTGGTGAAACAGGCCTGAAAAGCAGGGATATTGAGAAACAGAGGCAAAAATCTCATGGAAAGGTTGCGTGCTCTGTGGGTTATTCAGTGGGGATGATGGGGAGGTTGGAATTCCATCAGGAAAACTAGAACCCGCTGTGGTGGCCAGACCAGTTGATGTGTGGACGGTTGTAGCACAGGCGCCTGCTTCCTGGTGCTGAAAGTTGGATCTATTTTACACAAAAAATAACCAAGCTGCTGCTGCTTCTGCTGCCTGTCACGCAGCTCTCAGCCAGACCTGCTCACGTCAGCTACCAAAGTCACATGTAGTTCGCATGAATTCACTCGCCTGAGCATTAGGTCAGACAGAGCCATGGATAGATGCTGGAGTTGGGTTTCCTGCCCTTTGCCCTCACTGTGCTCTGTCACCACACCCCAAGGAAGCATCTCGAGCACCTCTGCTCACACCCACTGAGTCAGAGCAGCAGCAGCCTCCGGCAGTGAGCAAACACCAGGTTTCTGTCTGGTTTTGGCATATACCGTGGCTGGTTTTCAAGGTGCTCTGTGGTCATGTTGCTGATGTCAGCTTCAGATTGACCCAAGGACTGAGCAAAATGCTTAGGTTTTCTCCTAGGTGCTGTTGTCTGTTGTGTTCAGTTTGTCCTCCCGTCTGGTTCCTGGCCTCACACATTCATCACGATGTTTAGCAGTACTCTTACATTATGAGCCGGTAGAAATTCACATAAGACCATTGGTGTTTAATGGGACGGTTACAAAACCACAAAGCAGGCTAAGCATTTTAGTTTGATATTTATATTTGGTGAATTCAAGTGAACCCTTCCAGAAAGAGATGGTTTTCATCACAGCACTGCTGCTCTGGGGCTGCACTTACCTTCTCCTGTGTAATGGGAATCAGTGAGGCTTTTGTAGTGCCTCTCATGAAACCTCTTTACCTTGCCAAATGCAAGTCCTTCAGCACATGCAGTCAGAGGTGACCTGAAGACACTGGGTTGCAGGTGGTGATCTTCAGTTTATGTCCTGATAGAGGTGCAGAATGACATTCAGGAAGGTACACTGCCATTCTGTGCTGTAACAGAAATAGAGATTTAGAAGAATAGAGTTCATGTACTAAAGGGGCAGTAATTAACAACATAGAAATGAGCTATTGCTTTTGATTCATCTAATTTCATCAGAGGAAAATAAAAGCTAATAAAGATGAAGAAAATTGAGGAGTCATGGGGTAAATAATTAGAAATTGAGAACACAATCTAAATCTACCTCTACTGGGATTTCTCTTAAAGTGGTCGCTTTTCTTCTGGCCTTTCCTGCTAACCACCCTTTGTGGCAGTTGTCTGGTTTTTGCCACTGTTAACCACATCCCATAGTGTGGTCCTGCTCTTCCTGTGCTGCCCCAAGAGTTCCTTTAGTCCTGTCTCCCTGCATCATAATATCCTTGTTAGCTCCATGTGGCACAAGCGGAAGCTCCTCAGTACTTGTTCACATCATGTGCTAGCTATAATCATTCTATGATTCTGTGTAACTGACTTCTTGTCCATCCCGGGTGCCCATCAGCTCTCCTTCAGTGAAAATAAAATGGAATAGCCGGGAGCAGGAAGGGGAATGCTCTGAATATTGGTGTTACTTAAGTGATGTGTGTAACTGAGTGTCTGGTTTCATGGATGAAACCTGACTTCTGCCAGGTATGTCACCATCTGCAAAATGTTCAGAAGCCAAGCGTAAATCATGGTATGATCTGTGATTGAAGCATCTAATTGGGTTTTTTCCCATGTAAGAGATTGTAAATCGAATAAAAGTTCTAATGGTTCAGAAGCCAGATATTAGTCAGATTGAGCTCTCTTGCTACTAGACCACTGGTTTATTACCCTTAGGCATGGTAATACAACCAGCACAGCTCAAGGGTATCATGCAGTTCCTTTGCTAAGGAACTAGACAAAGCAGAACGTGTACCTGTGTTCTGCCACTGTAGTTCACTTTGACATTTTAGCTGAAACCTGTCTTCAATGATAATTTCGTAAGATCAAACACAGGGCTTCCTTCCCACTGACTGTTGTAGAATAGGGGTGATGCGCTGGGGATAATCTGCAAAGCCTTTGCAGGAAGGTTCACCAGAGCTTGTCTGTCAGCGTGCAGTGAGGTAAACTGGTGCCTTGGAATAACAAGTAAAATGTCCAAATCTCCTATTTTTCCAAGTCAAATCTAGGCATGAAAGCTAAGAGTTTGTAATTTAACTAGTCAGGCAAATAACGGCTGTGTCCCAGATGCTGAGATTCCTGATAGCCCTGCAAAGGTTACTATGCCAACCATTGCTTTTTGGTGGTGGTTTGGTTTGATTGACCCATTAATGAGACTCTAAAACTCTTGCCCTCCAAGGAAGAAAGCTGCTTTTTCTTTCTAGGAAGTTCTAGCCTGTGGAGTTTTCTCTGCAGGTCACAAGGAATTAAAAGGGGAAAACCGCAGCATTCTTTGTGTAGCTACATCTGCAGTAATGATACTACAAATGGCTTCTGTTTGTACTCTGCCAGCATATTACAACATAATTGAAAACTCGTTTTTGGAGGTGTTATCTTCTTGACTCTAAAACTTACTTAGATACACTATATATATATATATATATATATACACATAAGTGTGTTTGTGTGTGTGTATATATATATGTATATATATATGCCCTTGGATTTGGGGGGTGTCTGTATTTGAAATGTGTCATGGTTTTTGTTCCACACTAGTCTCTTTGATCCTGAATTTACTCCATCTTTCATTTGCTAACGTGTTTCCAAAGCACCTGTTGCCTTTGAATTCCAGGAACAACATCACAAAAAGAGGAGCTTTAGTGGTGTTCAGTGGAGGCTCCTGCCTTGTGTAGAATTTGCTTTTAAGTTGAGCAGCAAGAGTCTTAATAAATGACCTTCTAAATCTTATTTTGATTTTATTCAGGTATAGGAGTGTGCTCATTAATAATGATTCCAGCAGTAGGTCTCCCATTACAGCTTTTTTGTTAATTAAAAAGGATGTAAGATGTACTGGATGTTTCCAAAATGAAAATGGGAGGTTTTAATAGATTCACTGATTAAGAATACTGGTCCGCATACGTGATGGTGCTGTGAAGAAAGCATCACTTGACAGCTATAGATAAAGTACTGTTCTAAGGCAAGAAAACTTGCTTCCTTCCTCACTCCTTTCAGGTTAAAAACTACTTATTTGTGATGGTTTTACCCTAAGGAAGATGTTTAATCTCCTCTTACAGGAAGGGGAGGCTGTTAAGGAAACGTTTCACATGTTGTGTATGTAATACATCCAATCTTTTGTTTAAAAGGTATCATACGTGAGGCAAAAGAAAGACCCTTACTTTGGTGATGGTCAAAGGAAAAAGGACTGGCATAACAAAGAAGCTATAAGGAGGGACTCTGAGCGTGTAGGTAAGACTCCTGTTAAGAATGTTTTAATGCACGCTGTTAATTAGTTTGGTTTTATTTGGTAGGTTGAGTGCAGAACAGCATAGTCAACCTCAGGGTCAAGATGTTCTTGACATGATGCAACAGCTATTGTGTGTTAATCCCAGTTAAAGCCTGTTTCCCAAACTCCACAATAACCATTTTGAGGTGAAAATATCTTGGTAACATTTTGCTATTTTTAGGATAAGTGCAACATGATTTTTTAAAAACCTATCAAAAAATGTGTGTCTGCACCTTTCCCAAGCATGGGAGATGCAGAAAGGAAGAAGAGGAGTAAGAAAAATGTTCTAAATTATAACTTATGCAGGTTTTACTCTGTATTTCTGGGTTTTGTCTCACATTGCATAAAAGACCTATTTTGAATGTCACAGCATTACACTGGTGTGTCTGCAGTGTCTGCACCTCCCCTGTGCAGGAGCTCAGGTTGTTAAATATACATATCCATCTGTGCTGAAGAAAGCAATAGTGATGAGGTATTTAAACCATATGCATTCTTTCTGCAGTGAAGCAAAAAGCATTCTATAGATTCTCCACAGTGTTGCCATAGCCCCTTCATCTGTTTCTGATGTTAGAGGGAAGACTTTTAGCTTCCATGATTTGCACAGCTGAGTGGTTTGTAGCAAAACTGCTTATCAAACAAAATGGTTAGGTTGGCACGGTTGCCCCAGTGCTAAGTATGACACAGAGCTCAAAACTAATTGAGGAATTCTCCAAGGGCTATGACTGCTTTTCTTCTGATATATGGATTAATTTCTGGCCAGTTAAGCACCAATTAGTAGTAACGATGCCTGTTTCCTTTCTGTCTATAGGAAATGGAGAACAGGGAAAACCTTACCCAATGACTGATGCAGAGCAAGTGGACCAGGCATACAGGGAAAATGGCTTTAATATCTTTGTGAGTGATAAAATTTCTCTGAATCGTTCCCTTCCAGACATCAGACATCCAAAGTGAGTATATAGTTCACATGTCTATGGATGAAAGTTTACAAGCCCTAAATTGCCATATCTGCAGAAGTGCGCTCTTTTTTTATGACGGCCTCTTGTACCCTTTGTTCATCAAATACAGTCCTTTCACAGCTGAGTCCTGCTGTCTCCTTAATAAAGGGCAGTGTATAGTAGTTGCAACGGGAAATAAAGGAGACTCAAGATTTGAGTACTCAATTATGTATGAAGAGTTTTATCAGAAAGCCTTCTGAGTTGTGGGTCAGTTTCTTAGACATCTTCCTCGTAAAAACCTCATCAGGGTTTACAAGGAGAAACTGGTTCCAGTTGAATGCTACCTTTTGAGTTCATCTATTTTAGGACATTATCCTTTTGGATGGTGTCAAACTGGATTTTGTGCAAGCCAGAGGGAGATTTTCATTATCAAAAGTGCTTCAGTTGGGACTTAACCCTCTTCATACAAAGCTGAGAGGCTTTTAAATACTGTTTGTGCAGTTGTTAATCTGAAAGCGTTGTTAGACATTTGAATGGAGGCTTGTTTTGTGTGAAGCCCCTTTTATCGCAATTTAGTGAATCTGAATTCAACATCTCCTTTATTCGTGAGATATGATTTCCAGAAGTCAGGTTTTATAATTTATTAACTGCACATTTGAGAGATTACCTCTTCAGCTGCCACAGCAAACTAATCAAATACACTGGCTTGACACCCTTTCTCAGTATATGCTCATAAACCAGAGTAGTGAGTATAGCTCCATAAATATTTTAGGCATGCAGCTGAAATATTCAAACATAGAGATAAATCAGGTGACTGAAGATTCTTGTTGATCAGCCCATGCTGTAGGAAATACAGTTTGAGTTTGCTAACCTAACTTATACCTGGCCTCCATTTATAGGAGCTGCCATGGGCTCTGAGAATTTAAACATCAGACGCTGCCAGTATTTCCTCATCTGAGGATGTAATATATTGCCTCACACATATTCCCCATTGTTTCCCAAAGTTGCTGACTCCTCGTTGCTAATTCTGCTATTTAAAGTCTTTTAAAACATGAAACTTCTGACTCCAGTCCCCAGTTAAAATTAATAAGTAAAGTGTCTGGGGCACCAAAGACTTAAGCTGTGATTAATGGTGCTGCTGCAGCTGGTTTGCTTGTTGCTTGACACATTCTTTCCCCCAGTGTAGTGAGTTATAATTGTGGAAGTCTCAAGGAGAGCATAAACAGCGTGTGTACAACGGATGCTGGGATTAGCTGGGCAGGGAGTAGGGCTACGTGTAATGGAGATTTGCTGTAAAGGAATTCATGACTGAAAAGGTCTGTTGTGCATTGCCCAGGCCCATTAAATAACATACACTTGAAATGGTGTGGTTTGTGTTATCTGGGAGGTTGATGAGGGTAATTTATAATGAAGTTAGGCTGAGACAAAGTCCATAAGGAGCATTCTAGAAGGAAGAGAGCTGTGTTTTAGAGGACTTACTTTACCTAGACTTTTATGTATGGTAAGAGATAATACACTTTCTCTTCTGGAGATGTGCCTGCAGACAGCAGGGTGTGTAAGCAGAAGGTGATGTCAGGGAAACAGCAGCATCTGTCCTGTCCTATGCTTTGGGAACACAGTTGGGATTCTCCCCAACAGCTGACATGGATGGGGGAGAACAAAAAGGAAGCCAATGTGTTTTCTCTCATCATAGATGGTTAGTGTGGACCCTTTATATGCCAAATAGCGTCACCTTTGCTTTCTGCTAATCCTGGGAATCACGCCTGGGGAAGGGCATGTACTGGATCTCCCTGGTACACATATATGTTTGTTTCAACAGTTATGTCTGCTAACATTTTCTTTAAGTGCTTCTGGGGTTTTTAATATTAAATACTAATTTTGCAGGTCTTGTAAAGCAATTGTAGATGTGGTAGCTGGAGGGAAACAATTTCTCTTCATGCTTAATGGATAAACTTCATAGCTGAAGTTTCCTAGTTGTTAAAGTTAGTCAGAAAATGAGAATTCCAGTTCAAGAAGAGTTAGGAGATATTTGAGGGCTATTGTTTCATATTGGAACAGAAGTATAGGTAGTAGCTGTCCTGGAAAGAAGGCTAAGATTGCAATGCCAAGGGTTGGATGACAGCAGTCCATGCAGCTTCATTTTGCATCTTGCATCTGTGCATTGCAGCCATAGTCTGCAAGCGCTTGGCAGCACCCCAAAGCAATTCATTAGACACAGAATAAGCTACTGTCCTTTCACACAGACACCAGAGTAACTTCCTGTAAGCACATATTTATTTGTATAACATAGGTGCATCCTTCCCCATTCCCTGAGAAAAGTACCTGGGAAAAGCTGCATTGCCAGAGCTGCTTTCCTTCTCATCTGCCTTTCCAGGGAGCCGGGGGGGGAATCACTGTGTGCATGCTGTGCTATGCTGTGATTTCAGTACTGCTGTGCACACAGTGAAAGCCTTGCTGAGCGCCTGGCATGGGAAAGCCTGCAAATCAGTGCTTCTACAGTGCTAATGCAAGAGGTGCAGTGTTGGGGCAGGGCACGGAGAGCAGTATGTTTGCTCTATGGCTTTAGATGTTACCTGTTTAACAAGGTTCAAACTCCACTTAGGGCCGCACATGCAGGGAAAATAAACAATGCACTTCCTGCTGCAGTTTGAGCTTTCTTCATGAAGCTGCCTTGAAAACACCCCCATAAAGCAAGGGAATGTTACTTCAAAATGAAGATTAATGCTGTGGGGAAATACCCCCAAATTCAAGGGTTTCGTATGGGCTCTCTGCAGACAACTCTCCAGCTTTATTTAAGTTCTACTGTGCTTTATGTCCAGAGTCCGCCTTCTCCACTTCGGTCTGTAGAACTGATCCTGTGTGTCAGACAAGACATGCTGAAAAATGGGAAGGCAAGATTGATTGCTTAGGAAAATTGAACTGAATAATTGTATCTCGTGACAAAGGAAGCCTTTGGTAGAGGCTGGAGGTAGATCTGTTACTGAGTGAGGTGGGTTCCTGTATTGAGCAATTCTTAGTGTGCGATTATCCTATCTCTTCAGTGTGTTGTGAACACTGTCTTGAACTCTGGGACTGATCAGGAAAGGTGCTGTCATACAAAGTCTTTACTTCCTGCAGGTTCTCTTTAAAAAAGACTATTAAAATTGGATGACAGTTACATATGTGATTAGAGGACTTTGCTTCCCAAAAAGATGGGAATAATGAGCTAAACCAATGTACTGATAATGCCTTCATGGAATGCATTTGACTTCTGAAACAACTTTATAGAAATTCCTTTTCCTAGTGATTTTTGAGGCATAAGGACAGTGAAACAAATATTTTAGAGACTTCTGTATCTTAAGCAATAACTGGAGCTTCTTTTAAAAGCAGCTTCAGCACCTGATAGATCAGTGTAACTTTCTGTGTTGCTGAGCGTCACTGGCCGTTAACAGTCCCCGCTCCATATGAAATTCTCTATTTTCTTTCCTGGTAGACTAGATCAGGGCACTACTGGCTTGAAAGTTGGTGGGGTTGTTTTTTTTCCCCAAGCATTTTGCATCAATCTGGGGAGTAAAGAATGCACTAAGTTACTTGATGGTAATTCATATGGAAGTGTTGGTGGGTTTTGGCACTGCCTTTTGACTTCCTCTGTTTATGTCCAGCTGCAAGAATAAGCTGTACCTGGAGAAGCTCCCGAACACCAGTGTGATAATACCATTCCACAATGAAGGATGGTCTTCCCTCCTCCGGACAGTGCACAGTGTCCTAAACCGCTCCCCGCCTGAGCTGATAGCAGAGATAGTGCTGGTGGATGACTTCAGCGACAGAGGTATGACCATTTGTACGTAACTTCACCATGCCTACCTACCTGTGCTTACCTACCTAAGAAATCAATTCCCCTGCAAATATGTGTATAATAACTTAAGCTTTTTACTTGCCAACAGCACAGCTCAGGTAAAACTCAAGTTCCATATTCAGTTTGTGCTGATTTAGCTGCTGATGGAATAGGCTATCCTACATTTTGGGCAATGCGAATAAACAGGGAAGCTGGTTTTAATATTCTGCTAAGGACCTGTATAGCCCTTAACACTTAACCCCAGGATTAAACATTTGAAGCTTAGAATAAAATACAAAGTGGGGAACAGCTCACTCCTCACATTCTGCATTATTTTTCTAGACACAGAAAATGGTAAAAGAAGCCTTGATAATAAAAGGTTTCCACCTTGACTGCCTATGATTTGACTTTTCTCCTGAATTTTGTGCTCCTGAAAAGTAAATCTGCAACATCCAAAGCTTTGACTGCTCTCACTTGCTGACTAGCTTGCACCTACACTCTTTATTTTGTACGGCATTGCCAGGAGTAGTCACTTTGGATTGGATGTAAGTGCTATGTGTAAAGATGTGTAGTCAGTGTCATAACACATCACCACAAATGAAACAACCACTTATAATTGCAGCAGCAGTGTGTAGATGTAGTTGCTGAATTTACTTGTTCTGTAGCAGAAAGGCAAGGGATTTTTTTTCTCAGACATTTAAATGCTATGTGATATAATTAAGCTAGACATTGTCTTGTAGTTTGTGCCCTTGCTAGGGTGAAAAAGGCAATCAAGTGGAGGAGGAATGAATGCCTCGATCATGTAGACACTGCATAGCTAGAAAGATCACATGGGAAGTCCTCTGAAGTAGCTGGTGATCTCCTGTGCTGAGAAGGGTGCAGTGACTTCAAGGGGTTTTGACTGAATCCAGCAACTCTAGTTTCTCCTTTAAAATTAGTAAGACTATTCAGCTTTCTGAGCTGCAGAGTTCAAGAGTTGTGCCACTGACATTACTCAACTGGGGGAAAGAGCTCTCTACACAAATGCTAAGGGACACACCTCCAAAAATCTGGCATGTAGGATGCTCCTAAAATGAGCTTGAAAACAAGCTTGTGAGTATTCAGTGTTCTGACCTATACTGACTTCCAAATAAGCGCCACGCAACAGCTATAGTATTTGTTCTAAAGTACATCTCTAGTTTGCAAGCAAGACATGCTGGTTTGCGCAAATCAGTGTTATATGAAATAAGTATTTATTTAGAGGATTTTCAGACTAAGCTGGGGAGGGGGGAAAACCCAAACCCCCTCCTAACAAGGTTTCTTTATTGCTATTCAGTCTAGAAGCAAACTAGACAAGCTCGTGCTCTAATCACAGCTGAACTGTACAAGCAGGTTTCTTTTGAGAGAAGTGGGAGGAATGAAATCTGGTTTCCTGTGCATCTATTTTCCTTGCTCTCTAAATGTGCTCTTCTGACCAGGCAAAAGAGAGCAAGCTCTCCTGGCTCCCCATGCTTGCTCCTCGTCAGTCTGTACACGTGCTGTTCATCCAGCTTGCTTTTGCTGTGTTCCACCTGCCTCTGATAAGATGCAAGCTCTTTTCCGTCAGTCATCTATCTTTCATCAGGAAGTAGCTGAGATTAATTTGTGTGCAGCATCTATTTATAGATGGTTATAAAAGACTACCGGTGTTGGACAGTGAGCTAAATTGTCAAGGGAAGAGAATGACACACAGGCAAAGAGAGTGCTACTAGAACTTTTTGGTTTAAACAAGTGTTTTTCCTGCTTGCTCAGTTGATCTCTGCTTATTGGGACAATTACTGGTTAGGATGAACACTTTTCCTTCGCTGCCAGTTCTGTATTTACAGTGTACTGTTTCCTGCTGGCTGCTGCTCCTTTACCAGTAGTCAGTGTTCTTCCTTAACTACACTGGGGTTGGCTTCCATATCCCTCTTTAGGTTTAAATAGATCCTTAGTCTTTTAGTGGTGGTCTTGGCAGTCCTGGGGTAATGGTTGGACTTGATGATCTTAAAGGTCTTTTCCAACCTGGTTGATTCTATGATTCAGGAGGCTGTTAGGTTCTAAACACGTGATCTTGACTTGAAAGGCTGTTGGTTATGAATCTCTGGGTTTAATTTATCCATTGTATTAATTCAAAAATAAAAACCCCAAGCCTAACACTTCAGTCCAATAGCTGAGAATTGATAATTCATCAAACTGAGCTGCATGAAGGAGAAGAGACTCCAGGAAAACTTTCACTTTGCATGTTACGTGTTTGAAAAGGGCACGTTCTTGGATTTGGACTGCTGTGGTTGTTTCTCATGAATAATTTGGGTGAGGGATAAAAACACTGTCCAAGCTGATGGTTGTCACTGCTGTGCCACAGAACTGGTGAGCAGCAACAAGAATGAGGACACATTGCAAGGTGCAATGCTGTGCTTCTGTTTCAAATGCTAGACCCACAGATCTGTTACAGCATCTATCTTCTAAAATTATAGAATCACTGTTGGACCTAGACATAGTAGAGGCCACATTTGAGATCAGAGAGGCATAGTATGAACAGTAAATGTCAGCTTCTTCCCCAAAGACATCAGTAAATAGTCATCATAAACTCCAGTGAAGAGCAAAAGATGAAAAGGATAATCGCTCAATAAAAATCTGCTATTAATTCTTCTATCGAGAGGTTACCCTGACAAGATAAAGTACCAGATACACTCTGCTGTATCTTATGATGGCCTTTCACTTGAGGGTTGTCTAAACCTCTGTCTTAAAGGCCAGACCTCCAGCGCTTTAATAACTCTTCAAGAACCTGGCTTTCCCTGGCAAGGAGACTACATTCCTCTTGCTAGCATTTCTTGTGTACTGACCTGTGCTGGGGTTAAATGTACTGGGCTTTGCTGAGCTGCCCTCAAGGTTCTGTTAGTGTTGTGCTCTTGTTCTGCCCTGGTCTCTGTAGGTGGAGATGTTAGTGCCAGTCCATCAGCCTCTTTCATCTGTGCTTCTCATACGTGGAGAATCTTTGCTAATGACAGAGTAAGTATGGAAACCTGACTGCTGCATGCACTGGTGTGTTTTTGACAGATGTTACTTTCATATGGTTTTCATCTGTTTTTAAGCTTGAGAGTAAGGAATTTCGGGTGTGATGACAAAGAAGGTAGAGGAGTTGGCGAGCGAAGTGATAGGGGAGTGAAGATAGATGTGTGTGGTCTGCAGCATACCTGAGAGGCAGCTGGGTTGCTTTGCATTATTGCAGCTCTCGGACAGATGAATCATCATCTGGAAGTGTCAACAGCCATTTATTTCTTAATTTGTTTGAGAGAAACAATAGTGTGACCTTTAGCAATAAACATTTTTCAACCAGAAAAGGCTGTCCTGATGACAGCGAATCTTAACAGCCGGCAGCAAAAGCTTTGCGAGCTGTGTTTTGGAATTGCTTTGTATTTGAAAAATCACATTGTGCTGGAACAACTTGCCCTCTGGAATTCTTTTCTGCATGCCTGTAATATAATGCAAATGATCAAAATCCAACCTTCAAACAAATTTAGGGTTGGATTCCACACAGGCCACAGTGCTCTGGGAATGGCTGCCTGTCGGTTGGGTCAGGGTGATGCAGTACAGTGGAGGCATCTAGTTGGCTTTGAGGTGCCGACCATGTCACCTCCAGCAATTGTATTTGCTGATGCTTGGTTCTTTCTTTATGGGGATTCCCTTCTTAGGTTGGATTAAAAGTTCCTTAAAAGAAGCTGCTTTCCAGCATGTGCACATGTTGGTCACAACAGAGTAAATATTGTGAGGCTGTTTTCTACTTTCTCTGATAGTCGATATTACCAGTGTAGCATTCCTATGAAGATTGCTGTAACAGCTTATGCTTTTTTCCTCACTAACTTAGTTGGAATGTCTGTGATAGAAGAACTTTATTCTCCTGGGCATAAGCATTTGAAGACAACTGTAGGGATTTAATGTGCAGAAGAATATAGGTTGTATTGAAGAAGGAGGCACTAATTCAACAGACTGTTGCTGGACAGTAAGAATGAACCTGCCTGGCATTGCCTGCCTCTTCCTGCATGCTACTGGGAACTGCTGAAGACCCACAGACTGACCTCCAGGGATTAACTTGAGCTGTTTGAGGGTGGTCCAGAATAGCACCTACCCGTCTGGGTAGGAAGAAATCAGAATGCAGTACATGTGAAGTACGATGTTAGAATTCCTGATCATAAAAGATGCTTAGCTATGGCAGTCATGTGTGGATTTGTGGCTTCACTTTTCATTTCTATAGCTATTCTTCAGTTCCTATCTCAGTTAAATTAAGCCTTTTCATAATGTTGGCTTGCAGAGTACTAATTATATCCCTCTGAGCTTGCTGTTACCAGAATGGCTTTAAGTAAACTGAAATGTGTTTTTCATGTGTATCGGTTTTCTCCTGGGGACTGTCAGATGTGAAATTTGTTTGCTTTTTGATTATTTAATTACCATGCAGCAGAGTGGTAAGTGGGTTTTATTATATCATAGAAACAGGAGGAGGGGAAGAGAAGTTGAAATGCAGGTCCGTTTGTAACACTGCAGGTTTCTGTACCGGCTCTAAAGGCATTTTATTATTGATAGCAGGCAACAGACAAAGCAGTTCCTGATTCTTCAGGGTCTCTGTCAGTCCATAGACCTACAGCCTGAATCCAGGTGTGAGAAACTGAGCTGTCCTCCTCTAATTTCTGTCTTGTATGAAATAGATTGCTGGTCTCCGTCTAGTTCTTGTAGTCTATGGACACCTCTGTTGTATAAGCTTTGTGTTTGCATGAATAAACATGCTGTCCTCTTTCTCTTGCTAGATAAATTAATAGCCTTTAGCTGAAGGAACCGAGGGCAGAGGATGGCATACTTTGTCTGTGCAGGGTGCTTGTCTAAATGTTGTTTGCTTTTCACCTGATATACATAATTGGTAGCTCTGTACAGCAGTGGAACATCAAGTATGTACTGCTGCTGGGTGAGAGACAGAAGTCAAACTCTCCTCTCTCGTGTCTGTTTTGGAGAAGAGATCTCTTTCAGGTGGAGGCTGGACTGGCACACATACAGAATCACAAATACCTGAGGTTGGAAAGGATGTCCAGGGATCATCCACCCCAACCCCTCTGCTCAGCTACAGCAGATTTCTCCATTTTGTTCACTCAAGACTTGAAAATCCCTAAGGATGGAGACCCTGTAATGAAATCTGGGTAACCTGTTCTGTTCAGTCACTGTTAGTGACTTAGCTTAAACAAAAGGAAATGTTTAAACAGTATTTCCTGTACTTCCAGTTGTGTCCAAGGACACCCAGGTCCTTTTCTGCAAAGCTCCATGCACCAGTCAATGCGGGTGCATGGGGTTGCTCATCCCCAGGCACAGGAATATGTATTTCCTTTGTAGAATTTAATGAGCTCCTTCTGGCCCATTTCTCTTGCCTGTCCAAGTCCCTGTGAGTGGCACATCAGCTGTGCCTCCAGGCTTGTATCATCTGCAGACCTGCTGAGGGTGTGCTCAGCCCTGTCATCCAGGTCTTGAATGAAGATGTGCAGTGATATTAGCCCTGATATTGGCCCCTGGGGTGCACAGTGATGGTCCAGGCCTCCAGCTCAGCTTGGTGCTGCTGATTACAACCCTTAGAGCTCACTTTTCCAACTGCCTCACTGACTGTTTATCTAGCTCAGATTTCATCACTTTGTCCGTAAGGATGTTATGGGAGGCAGTGATTAAAGTCAGGATGCTTTTTATAGGTAAGAAAACAAAAGTGAGGGAATCCAAACATATTGGAATAGTAGACCTAGTAAGATGGGCTGTGTGAGCATCCTGCATGCCCCAGTGCCATAATTCCTTTGTCAAGTGACCAAAAGGCATAACTGCCTTGGGAGCACTGATACCTCTAAAACTTACACTAATTGTTTGGATTTGTATTTACCTGGAGCAAACAGACATGTATTTTTCAGTACTCTCTTTAATGTAAAGCATGGCAGGGTTTTTACTTTTCATCCTTGCAGCAATCGAATATACTGAATTCAAGACATTGTAAACTTCTTGTGTGCTGGAAGGCTGTGACTTAATTGCTGAATGTTATTTAAAAGAAACATCCTACCACATACCTGGATTAGCTGTGTACAGAGAGGAGAATGTACGTACCATACAAGTGGTTCAGAAGTGCTTTGGGATTATCCTGTGGCTTAGCTTGGCAGAAGTCAGTGGCTGTGCTTGTATTTCATATAAAAGTCATGTTTCATCATTCAGTTGTTTGCATATTGACTGACAGCCTGTTCTTACTCATCTTTAAGACTACATCTGTTTAAATGACCGTATTTTAGAACAACTGTTGTCTCCAGTTGAAGAATACCGCAGCATCCGTCGTCATCTCTAAAGCACAATGTTACATGCAAAGCACTATGTTGATACAGTAATAAACCTGAATGTGGCAGCACTGAAAACGCTGCATTCTCCAACCATAAGGATTGTTCTGGAAGTGTGAACCCAGCTGGGCCATCTGCCTTACAGCACTGTGTGTCCATACAGTGCAATATGTGAGGATTTACCATCCTTCTTACTGTAACCAGTCAAAATCTGTGTCTGTGACTGGGAGGCAGGAACAGTTTCATCTGAATTACTTGAATACGTTTAACCCAATATAACAATGACATTTGCAAAGCCAACCTTCTGGCTTTTAGGTTAAACACAGTATAATTTAGGGTGTTAGAAGCATTACAAACTTGGGTATAGTTGGCTTTGAGGAGAAAATTCTGTTATAAGCAAGGTTATGGGATCTCATTTTCCCTTGGTGGGGCTGTTAGGGAGGTTCTGGTTTTCAGAACCTTCATCTTTCTTCCAGGATGGCCGTTTCTTTGAGCCTTATTTTAATTCTTGAAAATTATGCTTATTTAGGAGCCCGGAAAATATTTGTTCAGCCATTTCAAAATCTTTCCTATTCTTTCCCCACTTTTACTCATTTTTTTCCTTCGCTGCGTGTTTTCAGCAGGACTTTGTGTAATAAAATTAAAGCAGCTCTTTGACGTTTGGGAGACAGCAAAGCATTATGAGCTCACACTCTGGCACATGGCCACTGCTCATCTTTGAAAGGCAGCAAGAGGCTTTTAGGCCTTTTAGTAAAGGAGTCTGGGGGTGTTTTCCCTGAGCAGTGTCATCTCAGCCCTTGGTTTTGACCAGCATTTCCCTCTGCCCTCACATAGGGCTGGTCCTTTGCTTTGCACCGTTGTGCTGTCTTACAGCATCCTGTAGCTTGTTTGGACAGTTATTGGCAGGGGAGTCTCAGAGCCCAGCTGTTCACTGAGCATCAGAGGGAGCCACAGCCAAATCCCTCTTTTCCCCTTGTAAGATAAATCCCCAGTGACTTTTTAAATCTCTTTATATCGCAGCAGAAGTAATTCTGGGATAATCTGAATGGAAAAACAAATGTGGGTAAGGCTACTTGGCTGGACCACATGCAGCATAATTTGGTCTGAAGGGCAGAAGTCACTAAGTAGTGTACTGAAGGGGGAAGGCGAGGGGTGAGTAATGTGTCATTTGGTGCAGCATCAGGTACATAGCGAATACAGCGCGGTTCCATTAACCACATCTGCCAGACCTTAATTGAAAGAAATCATGCTCTTAGTATCTGAAATAGAAAAAGGTTTAATACTTGAGTTCTTTTTGATCTTTAAATGGAACAGTAAAGGATTTCTGCAGCTAAAGAGATTATCTTTTCATCTTTAGGCACATGCATTGTAGAAGTAGGGGGTTTTTCTCTCAAATGTGCTGAAGTACATCTGGTTATTAGTACATCTCTGAATATATGGAGTGACTGTGCTTAGAACCAAGTGGTGACAGTCTTTCTTACAGAATTTTGCATATGGTTCTTTGAAAGCCTTTTACCTTAACATAATAAAAAAAAGAAAAAGCTTTTTTGGCAACTCTGCTTTTCCACAGCCTTTCCTTTAATGTAGCTTTCAAGGTCTGTTCTAGAAGTTGTGGTCACTGTTGTCTCAAACAACTGATAAAAAGATTATTTTTGTAAACTAAGTGGCACAATAGCTTTTTCCCTTGCTGTTGGAACTCACTGCAGACTATCTCGGGTCTGATTAGACTCTCATAACAGCTTTGGATTAACTGTCAACAAGATCTCCCCTTGGGTATGTGGGGAAAGGTTTGCTCTAGGTGGAGAGACTTGGAAGGAAACAAATGTACTCTTTACTTTCATTAGAATGAAATTCTCTGTCATGAAACATACTCATTTTGATATCGGCATCTCATTAAGTCTCAGGCTTTTGTTGGTGCTCTGTTTGCGGACCTGGGCATTTGTCTGGTGCTTTAACATCATGAAGTTCCTGTAAGCAATTTGTAGGCTGCAGTCAAGTTCTAAGAATCTCACTGTCAAAATGCTTCTGATGGAAGCCAATACCAGTGTCACTTTTCCATGCAGAAAGTGACTTGGCTTTGGTGAATATCACCAGTTCTGGTAGTGGCACAAACTTTACAAAGTGAAACAGGCTTCAGAGTCACTTAAGGGGTTGTGACCCATAGCCTAGATGTGATGTTTGTTACCCACACTCCAGTGTGACTGCAGGTAGCACAGCAGAGCTGTACCTTCTGGTGTAGGAGGGAATTTGTGAGCTCACCAATACTCTGTTCTCTAGTGAGCACCAAATAGAGCAATAAATAAAACCTGCTGCAGATGTCCAATTTTTGTTTATGAAATTAAAATGTGTTATTCTCCATTTCTGGCAGTGTCTTGTAGGCATGGGATACTTCAGACAATTCTTAGCGACAGTTTGCTTTGGATCCATAGTGAAATGTGGACAGGATTCACTTCTAAGTTTTCCTTTTTGGAGTATTCATTTCCAAACACCATTTCTGTACTTGTGTATACCCTTCCTAACGGAATATCTAAACCCTGCATTGTTCATTAGGCACTGGCTGGAGAGTATTAAATACATTCTCTAGTGTTTTAAGGGACCTGAGGGCTCATCGTAGTTGTTCACTTCAGCTTTTTGGTGGCTGCCTTAAATTAACTAACCGGTTTACTTTTCATCATCTTGTATTTATTACTTTGAGTTGCTATGGCTAAAGATCCTTCTAGAAAGGAGATGAGGTGGCTTTAAAAGGTCTGCTTTACTATGACCTCTTAGCTAATTATTGTGTAGTGAAGGATGTCCAGCAAACTAAGGTTTAAATAGAGAATTGAGGAGTAGAGTTTCCATTACAGTTCATTAAATAAATCTGGTTGCGATGCTTGCTACTAAGAAACCCTGTGTTTTTTAGTGGAATTTCTTGGGAAAACAGCTTTAATTTTATTCTCCTCACCTTGAAGTATATGTCCTCATCTGCTAGGAGTCAAAGATGGAGATATCTGCCAGCTGCAGTGCAAATCAGCATTTTAATGCTTTACAGCTGCTTCTGTATAGATGTTAATTAGAAATGTGATTCAGATACCCTCTGTTAGTGCTCATATGTGATGTCTATTATTGGTAATCATAGTTTCTGCTGTTTGAGCATGCATTTTGGGTGGTATTGACAAAGCAGCTGTTTCTACATAGGGACATTGATAAAGGTGGAAACTTCCTCAGTTTGAGGAAAATGGAAAGGTGATGCTGCTTCAATTTAACAATAAAAGTGGATAATCTAAAACACATGCCTTTTCCATATAGTTTTAATTGCAGTGGTATTAGTAAAGAGATGCCACACTCATTCTCTCACTGTAGCATCTATTCATAAATGTCATAAGGACTGCTGTTGCCTACTTCCCACAAGCAAAGTATGCATTGATGTCTCCAGTGGAACACAGTTCACCTTGCTGAATGGTGCAAGCCAAGGCTCTAGATCTAAAAGCAGGGTACCTTCAGCTATAGGGTACTACCCTCTCCCCTCTCCCATCCAGCTAAAGTGAGTGTGTCAGCTGAGAACAATATTGTCCATGAGATGGTTTAGTTTCAGTATCAGTACAGCAGGGAATAGTCCTGGGTTTGTGCTTCAGGATTTAATAGATTTATTGACCTTTCTGGCAGATGTCACTAACTTATTGTGATAGTTGCGTTTCTTGCCAATGAAGTAAACAAGAGCTTTGGGAACTGATGACAAAGAGGCCTAGGAGAGAAAAATGTGAGTTCGTAAAACGTATTCCTCGCATGCCAGAGTTTGTTTCCACGGATCAGGTGTCCGTATTTTTCCTGCTCTATTGGTAATTTTTTAATTTCCCAAATGCTTTGTGTTCTGTTCTCTGACACACAGACTACAAGACAAATGTGCTTTTGTTTTATCATTCATGGTTATTAATGTATGAGCATTATTGTAGGAATGAGGGATTATCAGTTAGCTTTCCAGTATTCCATTTGGCTGCAATGCCAAAGGAGAGATTTTGTAGGGCTGTGCTATTAATTTTAGGCTTCATAGTTGTTCTTCCTCACTTAGCCACTTGAGATAAAAGCCTTTGGACTCCAAAGGGATGCATTCCTACCAAATCAAAGCAACTTTCAAGTGGGTTACATCATGGACCTAATGGAGTAGTCTCTAAGAAGACAAAATTCTGAAGTAGTTAATTCTTGTGCTCCTTCTGGAATCTTTCTTCTGCTGCTGGTTTGCACAGAGCAGATACTTTCAGGCCAAAAAATTCTTTGTGCGTGAATGCTGCTGATAAAGGCAAAGCTGAATCTCTGAGGACTGGTTTGGTTTGGGTTGGTTTTTCATGTATTTTTTTGCTTTTTTCCCCAGAAAATCTCAGTGACTTTTAAGGCTTTAATCTTGCAGCTTTGATATGTCCCGTGATGTTACAGCCTGAAATGTCTTAACGTTTCATCCGCCTGCATCTCCCTAAATGATGGCAAGCTTTCTCTTGCTGTCAGTTGTAGGCTTTGGGTTCATGTCATGATATACAGTCCAGTAAATAGCTATCAACAGTGAATGTGTACTCACATGCTCAACAGAAGCAAACACCCCTCAGTCACAGCAGCTTACTCGGTTGTGCCCATGGGTAGCAGAGGAGTAATTTTCAGTTGGGTTTATTCTGCCCTGTGAGCGAACTTCTGAAACACTTTTGCACTCCTTTTTGTCTCTCCAGTGCTCAGAAAGCACTCAGTGATGTAGATTAAAGGCAATTAAAGACTTATGTGATCTCTCATGATTTGTAACTCTACTATGGAAAGAGGAATATAAATTCACAGGATCCTGAACTGGTATGTGGTGTGTTAGCCTCAGACTGCTGAAGTGGTGATGCTTTTGATATGGTGGGTTGTCTTAATGTTTTTCATCTGCCCATACAGTGTTCATCAATTTAGTAGAAGTGTGGTAGCATTAAGCAGGAGCACAGGCGTTCTCTTGGTTAAACAACTGCATAATCAAAACCACTTACTTGGTCTTAAGATGAAGGCACAGATACTGTGGGTTGAAGGCAGTATTTGGGACAGCAATGCCCTTCTTGCTAGTCACCATGGCTACATCAAGCTTGAGTTGAATATTAAGTGTGCTGCAAGGAGCTCACTCCTGTTTCAGCAGCTGCAGAGGCTACATAGGCCAAAACCTGCAGAGTTTGTGTGTCAGCAGAGCAGTCTCTGTGATGTTAAAAGCAATCAACAAGGAAAATCACTGAGAGTCACAAAATCACCTCTTTAGATCAAATATAGTCAACAGAAGAGGAAAAACCTAAGTGGATGCTTTAATCTTGATACATATTTAATGAAATGGGAAGGGAGAAGAGTAAACTGATGAGAATGATTCCCCTGGGAAATACGGCTTATAGCACAGGAGGAAAAACTGATGCTGTGGGTTGGCCGGGGAGTCGGTGTGCAGGATTTAAGAACTCTGATGCATAACACCACAGGTTGGCTTCACTGCTCCTAATGAGTAAAAGGTGTTTAAAACTTACAGCATAAAGGAAAGATGAGTAAATGGATTTTTCTGTATTCCCTCAGGAAGAAACAATTGGAATAGACTTCCTTTACAAGGGAAACTTTCCTGAGAGTTTAAGAGGTGATGCTGTAGCTGAGATGATTATTCCCTATGTATTTTCCTGCTTGGAAATGCAGCCTACTAAACTTTCCCTAAGGTCTGGGAGTGTGTTTATGCAAATGCTAGTAAATGTACAGTTTTCTCATTTAAGATTACACCTTTGACTCTGCATTCAGTACTAGTATCTCCTGAAGCCATAACTGAGCAGGGTTCGGATATATGCTGTAGGGTGCAGGAAGTGGTGAGAAAGTTCCCTTTGCAAATCCGGGATGTGATTGATGATACAGACAAAACAGCAGGAGTTAATGCATTTGAGTTTATCAAAGCACATAGCACAGCCTCTGCCCCAGTAACTTGCAGTCTGGCTTATTTCTTAGCCCCACACTTCCACCTTTGTGCATTCATTGTTCCTAAAATGGAAGCTTGGCTTTAAAACATTAGAAGGCGAAGAAAGGAAGATTTTGAGGAGCCCAACTCTTGGTCTTTGTTACAATCTAAAGACTGCTGTATGGGTTTTACTCTTTCAGCTATTGTCCCATGCACAGAAACCCTTTTTCCTCCACCCAGTTTTTGTTTGTGAGGCTGTGCTGGGCCCCAAGACTGATACAGAATGGGCAGTGAGAACAGGACCTCCTTCCCTTCAAGAGATTACTACAGAACTGTAATCAGTGAAGCAACAGATACTAATTCTCTCCCTTCCAAGGTCTTGTCTTTCTTTGCAAGAAGATTCAGCTTGGAAAGCTGTCACTCGCTTAATCAGTTTGCTATTATTGGGACTGGTGTTCATAGTAGGATTTATTAAATCAGTTTATTATCCCCCAACCAACTTCAGTGATCAGCTCGTGAAAGCACTGGAAGAAATTTAAAACCGGTGTAAATGCTGCCTGTTCGGATAACAGCACATTCTGCTATTTAAAGGATTGCTCGTCTGCACCAAAACAGGGAGAGAAGTTAATTTCAGTGATGTAGAGCTTTCTATTTCAGGGAGGCTTGGCTTGCACATTGTGATGGATTCAGGAAGAAGTTTAATTCATTCTTAAATTGTTAAACAGCACGTTAGGGCTGAGTATCTAAGTAAAGATGAATGGATTCATTTGTCATCTTAAACAAGCGTGTCTGCATGTGGGAGGGTAGGTATGGGGAGCTGGGATAACCTGTTAACAGGTGAACAATTGCACTGCAGGTTTTGGTGGTTGGAAAGCAGTAAAATAGCCTGCAGGGAAGGGAAACCATCCCTGTCTGCTTGAAAGGGAATTCTGCAGGTGCTCCAGTCCTTTCTGCCTGCGCCATGTGCCCTTCGGCAGGAGGGGGAAGGTTCCCTGTATTTCCAGAGTGCAATGGCTCTCCTGTCTTCATATCCTCAGCCTTTCGAGTGTACACTGAAGCAAAGCACGTCAGGAGAAGGCAGGATACTGCAGGGCAGAGGAAACTCTGGTTTCATTGGTGGCATCCAATTTGCTGGCAGCAGCCTGTGGATGATGAGGCCAGAAGGATGAAGTGCAGTAAAACCACCATAGGAATTTCATATGGGGGAAAAAAGTCTTATTTTGACAGCTTTGGGACCACTTATGTTAGGCTGCTGAAGCTTCTCTGCTATCTTCACACAGTTTTATTTACAGCTCAAAATAAAGCAGTAGTTCTTGACTGGTACTGTTAATGTATATGCTGTATATCAAGTTTATTGCAAAGTCTGTTAGCAAGCTACCAGCCTAGCTTTTAATCTGCAGATAATCTTACTCTCATTTATATGCTTGGACTCTCTTCCTTTGCCCAGTGTAGGCACAGCCATTGGAATCCATCCAGTTCACCTAACAACTTTCGTTAAAGAAAATTGCCCTTGTAATAAAAATTACTCAGTGTGACAAGATTCCATAATATATTTTTTAAAGCCTCATAAAATTTTGTAGCAGTTAATGCTATTTGTTTGTTTTCCTGAGATATTCTTTTAAAAGCAGAACTTGACTTAATTGTGACAGTATTTGTAATAGAATGAAGTAACTGTTTTCTGAGTGTTTGGAGGCCAGGTTGGATGCAGGAATAGCACAGGGATAATGAGATAAGAAAGCCTTGTCTTTGAAAAGTATGTTTTATTGTGTTTTATATGTTGTTGGTGAGGTTACTTCACAGTCTGTGACTCTTTAGTAAGGGGAAGTAGATAAGATAAATTCTGCTCACTTGCGGTTCATGGTACATCAGTTTTAACCTTATGAAATGCAATGATCAAGCATGGATTTTTCTGCAGTGATTGGGAGCAGCTCATCTGAGCATCATAGCTCTTGGCTTCAAGGACTTGGTACATGTGTCCCCTGCATCACACATGGGTGCTGATGGAGTGAGTACTTACAGCTTTTCCTCGCTTCTTCCAGCCATCGGAAGCATAAGAAGATTCCTAATGTGTGAGATATTTCTTAACAGTGCAACACAGAGCAGGGCCTGTGCTGCATGTGTGAAATGCTTTGGTATTTTTTTTTTACTATGGAAACATAGTAAATAAGTGCTAAAGAAGCAAAACAAGCATTTGGGAATGGAATGGGAAGTCAGTGGATTAGACTTCTTGGTGTCTCTTTGCAGAGTACTCACCTGAGAACTCTATGGTTCCTATCCCTTCTTTTCTCCTATTATGCCATGAAAATGGGGAATTCTCTCAGTTCTTAACTGCTTGTTCATTAATAGATACAAATCAACCTGTCTTCATTTGGTGTGTAGCAGAGCAGCCGTCATCATCACTACAAATACAGCCAAGTCCAGTGACTTTTGCTCACTTGCTGGTGTGTGACTTGCTGGTGTGTGTCTTCCTGTGTGAGACCAGTACCAAAGCTTTGCTTGTGTTTCCTGGCAGTAGGCTATGCTCAGACCCTTGGAGGAATTGGTTAGGCTGCCTTCAGGTGCTACCCACATGAAAGAACACACCAAACCAGGACAGTTCAGAAAGGTGCATGATGCCAAAACCTAAAATGACCAGTATACAGGTAGAAGACAAACTTCTGGGATCTTTCATAGTCTCATTTTCTTGTTTCTAGCAAAATAAGAGTTGCAGAAAATACACACAGATTTCCCATTCCTTTGGTGCTTTGGTTATTATAGGACTTGCTAAGACTCTTTTTTAAGACTTTGTAGGTCTGGTTTAGATAATTTAAATATTGGGGGGTCTGATCTTGCAAGTGCTATAAAATCTGTGGCTATTGTTAGGGGAATCAGACCCAGAGCATCTGTGTGACGGTTACCTCCTTCCTATACCTGCTTATGAGCACTGGCAGCCACTCTCATGTTTCTCTTGGGTAGATTCACTAAGGTGTACCTTCCATCTTGGGCTTAGCTGATTTATGCTTGAAGTGAGAGTTGTTTTGTTCTCTTTTCTGTTGAACTAATCCTTTGTGATAAACTAACAATGGTGAGGGATGAGCTGTGATGTTTGACAATGGTGGTGACTTTTCTGTTTGTTCTTGTTGAGTCTACCCACTGTTTCAGGATGAAGGCAGCTGCAGTAATAACATATCTAGTTTCTATGGAAGGCCCTTATTTCAAAAACCTATAATTGAGTGGACAAAATTTCTGGTTGCTTGAGAGGATCTATTCAAAAGAGACTTGAAAAGGATGATGGAAAAGCGTGCTAGACAGCGAGAAGCACTAAGAGCTCTATTGAGCAGGGAAGCCTACGTAGATACTGTGGGACAATTAGACTTGTCAGGCAAAACACTGAAATGCATTTGTGAGCAAAGAAGTCCTGGGGGATGTTAAATAAAGCTTTGAAAAGGGCAAAGAGCTAGCTAGGAATACCTCAAAAGCAAAGTTGATCTGGGTGATCTTTGAAAGAAGGTAGGTGATGGCTGCTTCAAAGGGAAGGTGCAGGTTGTGTGTTAGTCATAGGGACTCTGCCCGGTTTTTTGACTCCAGTAGCTAAAACTCTGATAAAACCCTGAAGCACAATTGCTGGGTCAGCGCCATCGGGGAGAGTTTAGAACTTAGTGAAGTTTATTTGCCCCTTTGCTCTTTTTAGAGACTTATTCCAATACCTGGCTTCCCTGGTGCCCTGTTCAGGGTGTTCTCACACTGGCTGCCTTTTCAGCCCCTGCCTTTCATAGCTGCTTTGGAAGCCAGGGAAGACTCTGCTATACACAATGGAGTGGATGTGTTCCCTGTAGTCAAGCAAATAAGCCTGTGAGGTTATTTGTATTTGAATGATTGCCTCCATTCAAGTTCTGTTGTGTGAGATTTTAAGATTAGTTAATTGCTTAGATTTGACAAAGTAGCTTTTGCCTAGCAAAGCTCGTTTCCTTGATCGGTTGCTGATGGCTGTGGATAGGATGGTGCATTAATGAACAGTCCCTGGCACGCTGTGAATGGGGTTTGCTGTCAAGTCAGTCAAAACTTCAGATGCCCACAGATCAACCCATTAGCGATTAGGCCAGCATCAGCTTTTAGCCTATTTTTAGGTTTTTCTTTGGTGCTTCACTCTTTGATGTAAAGACAGCTGTGTGCCCCTCACTCTTTATGTAGACCAAGCTTTTTCTTTCCCCTTCTAAACAAGCTGTCTATTGTTTTGATTGCTCAGTAATCTTCTGCAGCTCCCCTGTTTGAATTCTTGTTAATTGTGGTGACTACAAATGCCTGTGCTAATTCAGATGTGGCTCCAGTCCATATTCAGTAGCGTAAATATTTCCGTATTTAAATGCAAATATCTCCTCTGATAAGCATTTAATGAAGCCATCCAGACACATGCAGTGGCTATGCCTGCCATGCTGGCTTGGGGGGATGGCTGAGTAGGCTTTTTGCTGTTTGTTTATGCATGAGTAGATGGCGATGTTGTATGATTTCAGGAAACCCAAAGCAGCTTAAATCTGTTGAGTGTTTACTTCTGAAAGTAAATTGTCCTGTGTCTCTTCTAAGCTACATTGGTTTTCCACAGTTCTCCCAGAGTTCTGCTGTGTGGTTTCTTATTCCTCTTTCTCTGCTGCTTTCTTTCTCATCCTTCACTCTTCCATCTTCTCCTATCTTCCATCTTCCATCCTTCACTCTTCCATCTATCTCCTCTTTTTGTTGTTTACTGCTTCTAAGGTTTTGGGACATCTTCAGGAGTCTTGGGTAAGCAGTTATGTTTAAACCTGAATTTAAAGGAAATTATTCTTTCTTCCTTTTTCCTGTTATTGCATTGGTTAGCTGCTCAGGCCATACTTCCAGAGACATCTCTTTCTGGTAAAGAGGGAACAGCATTTTTAAGAAATCATTACAGTGTTTGAATTTCTCATTTCCATGCAGAACACCTGAAGAAACGCCTGGAGGATTACATGGCCCAGTTCCCAAATGTAAGAATCCTCCGAACCAAAAAGAGAGAAGGGCTGATAAGGACTCGGATGCTGGGGGCCTCTGTGGCCATAGGGGATGTCATCACCTTCTTGGATTCCCATTGCGAGGCCAATGTGAACTGGCTGCCGCCTCTGCTAGGTAAGCGTGTCGCGCTGTACGTGGTTGAAGACTGAACTGCTAAAGAGCTGGCACCTTCTGCTTTTCGTTCATGCTGTAAGTGGAAGATGAAATGTCTTAAAAGCAAAACCAAACCAACCACAAGACTTGGGTGAACTGCTGGGAACTGGTAGCCTTTAATTTTTTCCGTTCTAGAGTCCTGCACTGTACAACAACCTTATCAAATGCTTTGCTTAATTAAAAAGCAGAGATTATATTCTTCTATTTCCTTGCTAAATGAAATCTTAAGTAATTTATATCTTGCTAGAAGGCTAAGCTCTCGCATGGTCATTCAGCAGCGTGCAGAGAGGAATGGCTTTATGAAACAGAAAAGATCTTTACATGTAGTTTTTAAGTAGATTTTAGGTATTGTTTTTCTCCTATGTAACTATGTTTAACTTCATAGTCTGCAAGCCTGTGGAAAATACTTCTTGTGAATGACAGCTGCTGGTATGTCTTTGTAGAACATATGCAGTCCTTTCTAAGGCAGTGCTTCATCTTTAAGGAGGCATCAGTTTTACAATGTCTGTTGTTTTCAGGGATGACTAATTGAAAGGACAGTGCCTTCTGTTTCTGGTACCTGCATCCCTCTGGCCAGTACCAAGCTCCTTCACAGCCTTATTGCAAGTGATCTGTTAAAGCTCTCCGAGGTCTGACTTTGTCAAATAAACTGTGGCACCAATAGTCAAGGGGAGGTTTAAGAGAAACTAGTTACACTTGTCAGCAGGATTGCTGGATGGTAATATATGGTTGCTTTCACTATAGTTTGTATCTGACAATGGTATAAAACATTTGCTGCTTCATGAGCCCCGGGGAAGGAGGACAGAATTAGCTCAAATGCCATTTAAATGAGAACACGTAGAGTATGCATTAATTTTAAAGCATAGAAAGGATTTGCTAGACGTGCATTGGAAGCCGAAACATCATTTGTCGCCTCCAATCTGAAAGTTAACTTCCAACTAGAGACCATCTCAGTAATAAAGTATTTAAGAAGTTCCAGATGTTTACGCAGGAATTAATCCTGTGTTGTATTATTTGGTTGGAAGAAAAGGTTGAGGGGAGGAGGTACACTTGCATTTCTTGAGCCTGCTGAGAGTAGTTACACCATTAGTCTGGATTGTTTCCTGCCACATTCTGGCACAGCAGTTTAAAGGTAGGTGCTACGATGGGCTATTGCCCTGGCTTTGAATCAGTGCAGAAAGGGTTCACATCCCAGTTGCTCGTTAAAATGAGGACTGTTCACTAAGTACAGCATGTCTGTTTTCAGCTTGGCAGTTTAGGTATCTGTGGTAATGTGCCTGTGTCTTTCTTTTCTGCTCCTGTATGATAATAGAATCACAGAATGGTTTGGGTTGGAAGGGACCTTAAGCTCATCCACGGGCAGGGACATCTTCTACTACAGCAGGTTGCTCCAAGCCCTGTCCAGCCTGGCCTTGAACACTGCCAGGGATGGAGCATTTACCTCTTCCTTGGGCAGCCTGTTCGTGTTCCTCACCGCTCTCACAGTAGTGGACACTGTAGCATGGGTACTTACTGTTTTTATCTCAATAGCTCAAGCTTGAATACTTAAATTTAGAAATACCAGATGAATTGATATAAATTGGAGCATCTGCCCCAAAGAATTTACGGGAAGAACAGGACCGATGTCATTCTTGGACAACTTTGTGTTTTGATGCTCTCTTCTGTCATTTCATGGTCAAAGGAACCAGCTGGTGCAGGTTTTCTAACATGTTTCTCCAATCTTCAGATCGTATTGCCCGAAACCGCAAGACTATCGTTTGCCCAATGATTGACGTTATTGATCATGACCACTTTGGATATGAGACTCAGGCTGGAGACGCAATGCGAGGTGCATTTGACTGGGAGATGTATTACAAGAGGATCCCTATTCCTCCTGAGTTACAGAAACTTGATCCCAGTGATCCCTTTGAGTAAGTTACTGAAACGAAGTGTGCTAAGAGCTGGCTAACAAAAGAACACCCTGTTACAGGGTTGGTTTACGCCTCAGTGTAGTAAAAGTCAGAAGCTGGTGTTAAGCTACTTGCTTTTTGGCAGCTGTTCGTTTAGTTGGTCCAAAAGAAATGTGTTGTGTAGTAGCTGTGAACGCTCTCCTTTTCATTGCTGTTTTTTGCCGCCTTAATTCCCACAGAAGTTAACATTTCATTTAAAACTGTAATGTGTAGCGTTTAATGTGGTCATTTATTACTGAAATCTTTCAAACATAACTTAGTATCCCTAACGCTCTGCCAAAAACAACAAACCAATGGCAGCTTATATGTCATTCCCAGGTGGGGGAAGAAGAAAAACTAGCAGTATAATTACAGCAATTTTGATGATTGCAGTGCATTGCAGAAGTAAATCTGTGCTCAAGTTATGTTCTGCTGTTGCTGTGCTTGCCAACATTGAGACAGTTCTGCTGTCCTTTATAGTTACGCAGTGTTCCAAAAAAACCCCGATAACACTTTTTGAGGTCAAGCTCAATGACTTGAGCCACAGCATCCCATGTGCAGCATATGGGTCCCAATGGGAGAGCTTATATCTTGTCACTTAATGGTGAACTCTTGACTGCTGGAGGAGAGGCATTGACTGGTTCTGGAGGGAGCCTGGTCTGGTCCTCCTCCTCTGCAAGTGAGAAGTGGTAGATAATGCAAAACCAACTGTTTGATGCTCTGATAGGGCTGCAAAGGCACCAGAACACTGGGTGGTGAAAAGAGTATTTGTCAAATCTTGCTTTGTTTTTTAAATGTTTAGCCAGAGATCTGTATCTTTGAATGTGTTTGTAATATGGAGTCTGGTTTTTCCTTAAGGTCTCCTGTAATGGCTGGAGGACTGTTTGCAGTCGATAGAAAGTGGTTCTGGGAGCTGGGAGGGTATGATGCAGGTCTGGAGATATGGGGAGGAGAGCAGTATGAAATATCCTTTAAGGTGAGCTATGTTCTCTGGAAATTACTTCTGTTTTGAAAAGTAAGAATTGTTCTGAGGCGCAGAATGTGAATAATCTATTTTGTCCTTGCTTTTACGTGTGACTTAAAGGTGAAAGAGCTGGGAGTAGTAAGATAGTACACAGAAGAAACAGCAATGATGCAAGCAGTCATTTGTAAGGGTCAGTTTTGGAGCATGATTAGTGGGGTGTCCCCTGTTCTTTGGTCAGAGCTTCAGGTGCATACGCTCCTCACAGCAAGGGTAAGTCAGCTTGTGTGAAGCTGTCTGGCTTTAGGCTTCTTACTGCTCACCCTGGCAAAATGATAAATACCCTCCTTCTTGAGGGGAGGAGGATTCTGTCAGCTCAGTGTTTGTCCAACCATGTACCTCAGTCCTGAGCTTGAATTCCCAGAGATGAGAGTAACGGACTGTCTATAGTCAGTCCATCTGACTCCTGGCTGCAAGGAACTGAGACTATTAATTACCCTGTAAGAAATACTCAACAATTGGAATAACAACACTGTTGCTGGCAATGACTTCAGATCATTAACTGCCTGGCTTGGGGACAGTTCTGTCACTTACTGATTGACCAAGCTGTTCAGTTGAGGGCTTTAAAAAAAGAGTTAGACAGCCAAAACTGCATACCAATAGTAATGAGTCACTGTGACCCATGGAGACCTCTGGTACCTGTGTTACCTTGGATGTGGCACTCTGAAATCCATTCTAGGAAACTCACTGGGATATCCCAGACCACTGAAGGCAGATGGCTCGTTTTCTCTTCACTGATGAGAATCCTTTCCATAGCCTAGAGGGAACTGAGTAAAGACTTCTGCATTAAACTGTTTGGGCTGTTGTGTGGTTTCTCTTTCACAGGTTAAATATATAACCTTACAGGTGTCTGGATGCTACTGACCTAAGCTAGTTGACCTCTGCATGGGGCCAGAAGATGGTAGCAGTGTGGCAGCAGATAGGGCACAGTTTAGCTTCAGCAGCTATAACTCCTCATGTCTCCCCTGACAAACGAGTCATGGCTGATCTCTTACAAAACAGATTGCTAAATCCCAATGCCTCCATGCAATTCAGAGGCATATCCAGCTATATTCAGCCAGCCATGTTACCGTGTATACCCACTGTGTGCTGCTTACTGTACAGCGAATGATAGGGAAAAAGAGACACTGTTTTGAAGACAAAGTCTTTTCTGCCATTGTTTGCTCACAAGCAAACCCAAAGTAACAAAGTCGCATCAGAGTTCCCTTCTCTGTAGTGGTAGCAGGAAGGGAGGGCTGAGGGTACCCTATTTGGAGATGTCATTGCAGTTAGAGCCAGTTCTTTGTATTGCATGTGATGAAATTGTGTAACGCTGTCATTCTCTGCAGGGGAGGCAATGGCAATATTCAGTCTCTTTCCCTTGGCCCTTTTAGGAAATGCTGGTTTCTAAGAGTGATGACAGTGGCTGGGGAAGCCCTTTGTCTCTACTGCCACAGCAGGCAGTCACACTGCTCGATCTGCAGGAAATAAGACTACTTCATTCATCTGTTTGCTTATCCTCTCTGAAACACAGTGGTTTATTTCAGTCCAGAGATGGTAATTTATGGAGGGATAAATTGGCTTTAATTAATCTCTGCAAAGACCCCCTTTTTCTTTCATTGTGCAACAGGGGAAAAAAATGAAGTTTTAACTGAAAGAAGCTCAGTGTATTTTCAGAAATTAAGATAAATTGATACATTCATCTGTGGCTGATAGATGTAATAATTCTGCTGGAATTGCAAGAATAGAAGGTTTGTTCACAGAATTTATGAAGCTATGACATTTCCTGGCGAGCTCAGAGCCACGTTTTTACCTTTAGAAGCAGACTGAGATTTTGTAGTTAGAGGCACTGTCAAATAATTTAGAGCTCTGGCTTTAGATGTGGGGTACCTGCTTTCACATTATTTATTATCTAATGGGAATTCAGATTCTAAGGGTGCCAGATTGACAGCAGACCTTTAACAAAGAACCCATTCCTGGCTTGGGAGTTGTGGGTGGAGGTATTCTTTTGTGCTGCTGGTCTTTGATCCATTGCATCAGATGCCGCCATCTCGAGCCTCACCAGGAGCAGGATTTGTTTTCCTTAAGCATATTCTTTTGGGCCATGTACGGAGAAACCTGTTCTTTACAGGTTTTCTGCCTTAATTTTAAAACCTGGGGCTCTGTTGCTGAGAGACTGGAAATGAAGTTTATTTAGGAGCTTCTTGCTTTTCTGTTTTGAGATCATACGTATTTCTGTCATCACCTGGCTCTGCTTCCTTCTCAGAAGAAACTTTCCATCTGAAGGCAAGCTGACAGAGACACCATCAGTGTTTAGCACCTCGGCTAATATATTTAGCTGGAGGATGCATCAAACTATTGATAGAAGCCTTGTTCCTTGTATGAAATGCGTACACCAGCCATCACTAGAAAACGTAGCGTGCTGGAGGGACCGAAAAATGTAGGCTAACTTTAAATTAGAAACAAGCCTTCCAACCACAACTGCTGGTTTGTAGTTTTCTGGGTCTTCTCAATCCCTTAAAACAGCAATTTCTAAATTAGAAATGGAATCAATGTATCCATTCCGTATTTAAGAAGAAAGCATGTGCTGCTTCCTCCTCTTGACCTGTGTATATCCAGAATAGCTCAGTGCCTATAACCAACTACTTCTACAGGTCAGGGGGTTTCCTGCCTCAGGTCATCACCAGATGCAACAGGAAGATTTCAGTCTTGCATTTTAGTTGCAGGCATTGCCCTTGTTCAGATGAGCCTCACTTTTCCCTGAACCCTGCTTGCAGGATGCTCCAGGCAAACGGCTCTGCAGAGCTGCCTGCTGTAAGCACCATTCATATCAGTGCTGTAAGCACCATCCATCTCAGTGGATTGCCAGATGCTGACCTTTGAATACATGCTTGTATTTTGGAGAAAGGGTAAACAAGCTTGCACAGCCATTTCTGTGTGGCACTTGGTACCTTTCCTCTCCACTGCTCCTCACTCTAGAGCTGTAGTTTCTCTGTTCAGTGGGCTCCGCTGAGGGGTATTTTTGGTTTTGGGAGTCACTTCCATACCTCTGCTCTCTTACGGTTTTTCCTGGTCTTTTTGTGTCTTTCTGCAATGATGTGAGCAAAACGGAATACCCCAAGTGACAATGTGTCTTTCCTCTTCTAAACACAGCTTAATAGCTCTGATTTTCTCAATGTTCCTGCATA
This sequence comes from Lathamus discolor, assembly GCF_037157495.1. Taxonomy (NCBI): domain Eukaryota; kingdom Metazoa; phylum Chordata; class Aves; order Psittaciformes; family Psittacidae; genus Lathamus; species Lathamus discolor. Next base: position 14,258,549 of record NC_088893.1, on the reverse strand, counting down.
ATCCTACATTCTGCTGCCTTCATAACCACTTCATTTTCTTTGAGATTATTGCTTTGATTTGGAGCGGTATCTCTGAAGCAGTTAAACTCTTCCTTACTGCAAATGCTACCCTGTACAGCACTTATCTCCGCTGTTTTACTTGTGATCATGTTGCCTCTCTTCCAGTATTTTTGTAGATTCTATCCTGTTTGGCTTACTCAGTCTTCACTAAACTGCTTTATGCCTCTCTTCCTTAAATATACAGTCTCTGATTTTTTGGGTATGGGGAAACAGAAGAGGAAAAAGTGATGTTTCTGACTTGTACAGGCATAGATACAGATGTACTTTGTACCTCAGACCTTGAGTGGTTCTGAGTCCTTTATTTGTACGTTGTACTTCAAGAGCAGAGAATGAGAATCTGGACATCCCTTGCTAGGTGATCGATCATTTCAGTTTGAGAAATGTTTGTCTTGTAATCTAGAGATTGTAAAGCCTTCATAAAATGCAGAGGGCTTGGTGCAAACAAGCCATATCAACAGTTGGCCTGCGAAGAACAGATAAGGGAAAGGCAAAAGAGATGGTCAATACTCCTGGGCATCACTCTGTGCTTCAGCAATATTAAACATCCACTGCGCATACTCTGGTGACTGTAGATCATTGCATTTTTCCAGATCCTTTTCCCAAAGCACCAACATGGTTTGTATAAAACATGTCACCTATTTTCCAACAGATCCAAGTGCTCTGTAGCTTCTGTTCACATACACATCTCCTTTGCCCCATGTCAGCAGCACATTTCTGATGCACGTTTTGCCCAGGGTAGATGTGGTCAGGGTGCAGCTGCCAAGGGATCACTTCTGACAGCGGTTCTAGTTGTATATTAAGTTAGTGCTGATTGTGAGCTTCCAATGCTTATTCCAGGCACATCCTCACACCACTTTCCAGCAGCTCACGTTTGCCCACACTGAAACAGGCCAGGCATCCTGCTGGGGTTTTTTTTTGGTTGTTTTAAGCCAGCACATGCTGCTCAATTCTAAAGCTCTCAGCTGTAGTATGGGGTGCCTTCCTTCTCCCTCCCTAACTGGTGATGCAGCCATCAGTTTCAGACCATCGACTTGAGTTCTTGGCCTCTGTTCACACTGTGCGCTTGGTTCAGGCTCCAGAGTAGCCTCCTGCCAAGCAGCAGCAGGAAAGTGGACCCCTCCACTCTCTGGAAGGCGATTACTGGAAACTGCTGTCATTACTCTCAGATACTCCAGACGGTGAGGAGGGGCCATGCTGGTGTACGTTGTGTGAGAGCAGGCGTTGTGCAAACACATAGATCCCAGTGCCTTTTGAGCTACCTTAATCTCTTATAGAGCAGTAAGTCCCAGCTGCAAGAATAGCTGATGCTTACAAAACTGAGGATTATGATCTTCCTGCATTATTGGTTGCCCTTGGTTTCATCCTCCCACCTACCTTATTATGCAGAGAACCCCCTTGACTTACCTGATGTGTCCTTTTCTTCCCACCTTCCAGTATGTGTTCCGACAAGCCAGTTTCTCTCCATTGCTCCATTCCGTGGTCTTTATTTCTGTTGTGGCTTGCAGAAGCAGCTTTCTTTTTAAGGCTTGACTTTTTCCTTTGTGTGTTTTCCCTCTCTTGGGAAGCATTGCCTCATCACAGAAACCATAAACGTTGTATACCCAGATAATTGCGTTCACACACCAACTGCAGTATTGTATTGGGTGCTTGAGAGGAGAGGTTCAGCTGTCTTACGTGACATTGTTTTCTGACATAGCAGGAAGGGAACTGGATCAGCATAACATTCCCATGTAGAGAATAGGCGGCATATTATCTTGTGCTTTGATAGCATGCTAGCTGAGTCAAAGGCTTTTGAGTTGTTTTATGGAGTTACAGCTCTCCAGGCCACTGAGAAGATGGGAGTAATATCACTGGTATTGTTATTTTACTTCCCTTATATGTTTATTTTATTAGGCTGAGATTGTGCCCTAAGAAAAACCTGTTGCAGTGTGCACATTGACCTCAGTGTAGGCAGGCTTTCCCTTAATTCTAGCAGTTCTGTCAGCTCTGAGATTCCTAGCTCAACATGTAGACTGGTAAAATTGGTGCCTGAGGAGGAAGAGAAGTTTCCTGTTCTCTCTTAATGAGATCTGATTAGATCATTGTATAAAGCACTGTCTGCCCGACCAGCTTTAATTCCTGTTCTTACGGCATTCTGGTAAATGGCTGATTGAAATTAACTGCATGAAGTTCAGGCTCTGATGTTTGCAGTCGTGTCAGCCAGGGAGATGAGGCACCATCTCACCCTGCTGTAAAGCAACACAAAACTGGTTCGCCTGGCCTGACGAGAGCACAGTAAGTGTCAGTCAGCGTTACCATGAAGGCACAAGGTGCTGCCCCACAGACCAGTGTTGTTTCAGCTGTCTGACAAAGCTGTGTTTTTAGCAGTGTAAGTTCTGGTGTGAGCTGTACCCTTGTTTGAAATCAACCAAATATCACTGAGTGGAAGCATCCTCTCAGCTATTTTGGGTTTGCTTCACTAGCAGTTACTCCTTGACAGACCTCTGGATGTGATTCACCTGACCTTTAACTTTCTAATGCTTTTGTTAGCTATGCTTTACCAATGCATGTCACGCTCTTTCCCTCTCCCCCCTTCTTCCAGTTTTATAGATAAGGACTGGTAATTGTCTTTATGGAGGTTGTAATGAGTTCTGTCACCACACAAAGAAGCTCACTAATAAAATAAATCAAAGCAGCAATGAATGAATGGAAAGCATGCTTTTAAAATTAGATTTGTACTGCAAGTGCTAGACTGTCACTTGCAGCATGAGACAATGGTAAAAAGGCACTGAGTTGGCAAAGTACCTTGAGAGGGTCACTGAGCTCCGCTAGTAGGAATTAGGAAGCTTCCTGTTGCCTCCGTGCAGCACTGGTAATCACAGCATCATTTGGGAGTAAATATTTTAAAGCAAGATTAGAAAAAGAGTGTAAAACTGATCTTGGATTGTGTTTGTTCAGTAACTCAGTTAAGAAGCTTTTCTTATCATATCTTTACATGTGTTCATATAATGTTGTCTTCTGTGCCTGGAGTCTTGTACCTGCTTGGAGCTCCTGGCCCGGCATAGGGTCAGTTGTATCTAGCTTCCCATAGCCCCTGCCTCTCCAGTGTACTGCTCAGCTGATAAGTGCTGCCTGTAGAATTGCTTCACAAGATCTTCAGTGCAAGGACGGTGTTCTCTCTAGCTGCACATTGACTGCAAGGGTCTGTTTCTCACAGGAGGGAAGTCGTGTTTTCAGAGATGTGTACTCAATGTGGCCTACTGAAAGCCTTAAGAGATCAGGGGCAGATGAGGCAGCAAGGATCACAAGCTGCTGCTTGCATACTCTTGTGTTGCGCTAAAATGCAGCTGCATGTGCACAGATAGGGCTTTCTTGATGGAGGGGGCAGTGCACAGGCTCAGAATACATGTTGTTGAGTGTGTGTGTCTGTACAGCTGAGCTCTAGGGTCCTTCAGCTATTCCTGCAGTCTTTTATAGCTCCCAGATCTGCTGCAGCTCTTGCGCAAACCATTTCTGTCATAGGAAACATCCCCAAACTCTTGTTTTCTCAGTCTATCTGTTAATTCCCTAGCAGAGAAATCACACTGTGGCCCCCTGCAGCAAAAAGCACAGCAGCTACAGCATAAGCAGCATTTCTAATTCCATGGGAAACTTCAAAACCGCCGGGTGCTAGTTTCTTTTTTCGTCTTCGTCTCTTCTGTACCAGCTTCTCGAGACACAGCAGGGACAAAAGGAATGTAATTCTGTCGAAGGAGTGTTTGTCAACTTCCTTCTTGTCTTTCTCACTATAACGGCGTGTAATTAAGTACCTTGAACTTTAGAAGTTGCCTGTGAAAAATATCCCCCTAACTGAGAGCAACCAACCTCCATTAAGTTAGACGCAGTCAGCAAATGACTATAATTATTAGGACCAGTAGACAGAGCTGAAACTCCAGAGGACTTTAGTGTCAGAGCTAATAATTATGCAGCAGCCTTGGCCAAATATTTCTCTTCTGAGCTAAGTATTTAATATTGTCACTGTCGAATATTAATGGAATTGCCTGCTATGTGTGAAGCTGTTGACTAAGCTCATTGTACAATGAACTGCCGTGGCTCAAATTAGCCACAGTGAATGGAGGGATCGGGAACGCCGCATCAGCCTGCAGCACCAGCAGACCTCCTTAAATAGTGCTGCCTTCGGGACATTAACATAAGATCTGGGGACAAATTGAAGGGCAAGACAGTGTCATGCTTCAAGAATTCAGTAAGTCAGTTGTTTTGCATACTGAAGGATGCCTTCTAAGTATTCATTAGATATCTCTGGGAAGCAGGTATGAATGTAATTCTTAGATCTAATGAAGTAGATTGGCTGATTCATGAAACATCTCCTTTGGTTTCATTTGGACAAAGCTATTACATCCATGATATAAATAAGGAATAAAAGAAGGTTGTTGCAGCATGATGAAATCTTCCCAGGTGGGAAAAGAAATTTCTGGGCCCAAATCTAGACATTAACCAAGCATCAGGGTAGCCTTTCTCAACTAGCGGTGTGCTGCAGTGACTTTCTGAGGGCTTTCTTAAAGCTAATTGCATTTTCACCAGGCAGGGATTTCCACTTAATTGTAAGGCTGCAAAGCAGTGAGTGAATGTCAGCATTGAAACCATCTGAAAGCAGTGATAACCACAGGAAAACACAGTAGTTTCTTCTGCTTTCTGGCACTTGAACAGGCTACTGAATTCCCTGGAGTGTCTTGCATAACATAGAACCAGTACTATAGAGATGGCCTCCCTTTTACACAGTCTGCACCCAGGTCTTGTATGGCAGTCCAGTTTAACTACAGTGGTTACTATTGCTGTAATAACATATATCAATTTAAAGTGTGCTGTGTGCTATTTTCTGGGTGATTTTTTGTTTCTGTTCCTTTCTCTAAAGAATGCAAAATTGGACTGTTTGACTATTGGGCTTGATAGCACTTGTGCTAAATCAAGGCTTGCTGCATGGCTCTAAGCAGTTAGTTACAGGATTTGAGACTAAAGCAAGAAGGGGAGGTTCTTTGGGAGAGGGTGTACTTTAAAAAATCTAGGTTAAGCTTTTTCGTGACTTGAAAGTCTTTTTTGTTCTTCATTTTTCTCCATATAATCAAGACTGAAACTGTATCTCTGCTGTTCCACAGGTATGGATGTGTGGAGGTCGCATGGAGGACATCCCTTGCTCTAGAGTTGGTCATATCTACAGAAAATATGTTCCATACAAGGTTCCAACAGGAGTCAGCCTGGCCAGAGTAAGTGGCAATGGCATTACCCATGACAGATGTCTTGACTGCAATCGACTGTGCTGTTCTCTCCTCTCACCCCACAATGGGAGGCAAATGTAGGGTTTATAGTCTATAAACTGTGTTTGTATGGTGGTCAAACTGAGTGGTATTGCAGTGGAGGATGTGTATCACAACGGGAAGAGTGCCCAGGAGCTGCAGACTCATGTGCAGGCAGCTCTATGCTCTAGACATCAGCCAGTGCTAGGTGTTGGGAATGGACTTTTGCAATCAGGCACTGGTTATGGAATTACCAATACAAACAAGATATGGCTTTATCTATATAATACTTCAGTTGTTTTATAGCTGTGCTCCCCCAGAGCAGAAGGCTTCAGCATGGCGATTGTGTTTTGGAGCTTGAAAGACCTCTCAGCTTCAAGCATCACAGACCACTGAATGGGCAAGCTGTAATTTTCCACAATAGAATGTTTTGTGCCATCCTATTTCTTACTCTAGTGTAGCCCAAAGAGGAAAGAGCTGTTGCCTACCTGCGTTAGAGCTCTCCAGTTAATTTCCAAATTAGGAAGGGATTGCATTGCCCTCTGGTGGGAGTAAAAAATCATAGGAGCAGGAAGCCTGCATGAGTAAAAACCGCAAGATGTGCCCTGCTGTTCTGCAAGCTTGTGGCTTGCACAGTGTTAAAATGCTTCCCTGTTTAATGGCATCACCCTAGTTATAGATTTGGATTTATTACTCAGCCCAGCAATGACCTGTCAGAGCGATAGAGTGCTCTCCTCTCTGTGCCATCCCTTCAGGAAGGAGCTATATTTCTTTTGATTCAGTATTCAGCTCTTGCATACTCACAGTGCTGGAAGGGGATGGCAGAAGGGTGTAGGAGAGGCTGTCTCTTGGCATCTAAGATCATACAGTCACGTTAAGTTGTATGTCGGCTGCATTTGGGGCAGGGGCAGCAAGCACACTGCTCATTCTCAATGTCCTCAGTTTTTGGTAGTATATGACCGTTGCTGGACTGACTGTATTCATGCAAGGTGGGCAAGTGCTGCTGGGTCACCGACAGTGGTGACCAACTATGTGCCTGTTGTTACCAGAGAACAGTCCAAGGTCCAACAATCTCTTGAGTATGTTCTGACAAGCTGTAGGGTGGGTATCTCCACAGGGTGGTGTTCGTTGCTGGCTTGGAATTGCACAGTGGATTAAGCTTTACAGTGATACATGAAATACACTGCTGCTAGGAGATAAAGCCCTTTGCTTCTGTTCTGAAAGGTCATCACCTAAAAGTTCTGTATTGCTGTGGTATCTCAGGGTTTCTCTTAAACAGCTTTTTACCCAAGAAAACTGAAAAATAGTGGTAAGAAAGAGTATTGAGAACTGAAGCTTTCCAGAAGGGAGTACAGCAAATCCCATTCCTAGATGGGTTAGAAGATGCAATAAAAAGGATTTGAGAAAGCAGCTTTTTGTCAGGGACCTTTGAATGTCCAGCGGTATTTACCAGCGTCATTTTGTGAGTAGCTTCTTCACAGAAAGAAAAAAAAAATGGAAAGAAAGAGAAAAGCCTTTGATTAATGTTGGTTTTTTTAGCCACAAGGCACTAGATATAATGGCCAAGTGCCAGGATTCTGGTTTGACCTCAACTAAAAATATGTTTTGAAAAGTCCCTTGGAACTGGAGAATAATAAAAATAATCTTCATCCTGAAGCTGGGCAGAAAGAGTGGATGTGCATGAAAATCCTTTCCGAGCACAAGCAGCAGAGCTGTTCTGAATGCTAATGTCAGTAGCTTGTGCAGAGCATTCTCAGGTGCTTTTCCCTCTGGTTTTTCACACGTGGCTCTTACGCACACAGAACTTGAAGCGGGTGGCAGAGGTGTGGATGGACGAGTATGCAGAGTACATCTACCAGCGCAGACCGGAGTACCGGCACCTCTCTGCAGGGGACGTCGCGGCTCAGAAGGAGCTCCGCAACAACCTCAACTGCAAAAGCTTCAAGTGGTTCATGAACGAGGTCGCGTGGGACTTGCCAAAGTTCTACCCACCAGTGGAGCCTCCAGCAGCCGCCTGGGGAGAGGCAAGTCTGTGCTCTGCAGCCTGCAGTGGGCAAACAGGCTGCGGGTTGGTTTAAGGTTGTTTTACCCCCGGGCTCCAGTAAGCAGTTTGCTGTGAGGTGGCAAGTGAGTGTTCAAAGATCCTGCTTGATGTGTTTCAAAGACCAGAACTCCCTTACCATTACGCTGGTCTGATCAAAGAAGGCAGTTAGGCAGCCGTTTCTATCAGTGCACAGCTACAGAGAGAATAGAGATTTGGCTTGTTCTGCATGTTGTGTGCTTTGTAGAAGGCAGAACATGCCAACAGGGAGGGCTAGAGAGAGGCAGGCAGCAGCTGAGCAGTAGTATTTCCAAAGGCTACACAACTGTGTTAAGCTGCTCTGCTCCTTAGCTTTCCCATCTGAAAGCCAGGAAAACCATCCCTGTTCTTGGAAGCATGCTGTATTCTGGGAAAAGAATTGCCCCAGGAGTGAAGTCATAGACACACAACACACCACAGTGGGCTCTGCAGTCCTGTAGTTAATGGGTTTTACTGTGTCCTGGAGGTTTCTGTACCTCCATTTTTTGAATTGCTGTGCTTTCTTCTAGCTGTCATCTGCCAGCTCAGATACATGGTGAAGTGAGGAATCTTAAAGCTGTCTTCATACAAATACTGCCACTACTTAAAGCAATTTAAGCCTTCTTTCCTATCACTTTGTAAGAGAAGGAGATTCAGTGCCTAACTTACTATTTCAGATACGCAATGTAGGAACTGGACTGTGTGTGGATACTAAGCACGGAGCCCTGGGATCCCCACTGAGGCTAGAAAACTGTGTGAAGGACAGAGGAGAAGCAGCATGGAACAACGTGCAGGTAATGGTCCCTTTGATAAGTCATCAGCCCCTAAATAAATTTGGGGAGGGAGAAGTTATAAGAACAAATGATGAATGTTTGAGAAGAAATGTCATTGCAGAACACTGTCAGGTGAAGGGAGGGTGTTGTATACCCCAAGGCTTGTGTGCTAATTATACTTGGTGGGCTTGTAGCAGGATGTGGTTTGTGCTTGTGGCAGGGTCTGGAGCCTGGTAGGCTTTGTGCAGTGCTTTCACCTCCGCTTTGAGGTTCTGGGAGCGAACAAAAAGGAGCACAAGAAAACAATATGCCAAAATAATAAACCAGTAACAAGGCAGCTGTAATATGTAACAAAGTGAATATTAACTTCAAAGGTTGTGCTGGGAG